>NW_020440591.1:0-4329 GCF_000699045.2 Agrilus planipennis | reverse complement strand
TCATCCGCCTATAACACCACATTTCGAACGCTTCTAACCTTTTCTTTTCCGCCGCGCCCACTGTCCATGTTTCGCACCCGTAAAACGCCGTGCTCTAAACATACACCTTTAAGAACCTTTTGTGAATTTCTAAATTAACTGTTCACGAGCATAGAAGTGACTTCTTTTTATTAAAGGCGACACGACCCTGTGCTATCCTCTGCTTTATATCCCTGCTACTCCTTCCATCCTGACTTATCTAATTTCCTAGATATCTAAAATCAGCCACTTCTTCTAATTTTTCGTCTCCTATCTTTATATTGGCTCTTTCCCTACTTTTTCTTCTCTTGTATACCAGTATTTTAGTTTTACTTTTATAATGTTGATGTTATAATATAAAATATATCCTTATCCTGAATCATTGACAATATTACATGAAATAACATTATCTAGCATTTGGACTTCCCTGTTTAATACATCCTTTGTATTTCTGCCAAATAATTTAGTCGTAATTCAACGTGGTGGGTCCGGTGCATTGAAGTTTACGTATTTGCATGACCGGTGCCGCAATTTAACGATTTATTTAAAACAGAAGTTCTTTGTCGGTAAACGGAAAGACTTAATCAGAAGAAGAGGTCCCATACAAAATTGAAAACAAGTCGCGTTTATCCACATTCACAAAGATGACTGAGTTCGTTAAGTTATAACTGAAACAGTTACTTACTAAAGAAGGGGTACGACTTTCTGTACAAAATATTATTTTTTATGACATTGTCTAAAATCTCGCAGAAACTTAAAACAGTAATGCTCCCCAAAAACTATAATGATCGAGCATTCACAGAAACTCAAGAAATCAATGAGAAGATACCTTCATGCCTTTAATTATATTTTGGGAGATCAATAAGAGTTAACGGAGATATACGTCCAGTACATGCACTTCTAATGAACAAAACGCCGCTGAAAGTAGTTCTCCGAGTTTTGAAAATAATTAAATACATTTCCATTTGTACAATGTAACAATTAAGTTTAGAAATAATGCACCATTAAAATCCTTTCCTAAACTGTTTGCACCAGTTTATTTTATAATGAAGTCACTAAAGAAACAATAACGTTACAACAGATTTCCTGCCCATTTATATTTTAGAGGAAAATCCGTGTACTTCTACCTTGTCCTCATATCGTTATAGTGCGACTATGTCACTAATTGGTAGGTAAGTGGTATTAAGTAGAAAATACGATTTACAACTTTCGTATTTAATAATCCATTCAGTTTTTCATAGAGGCGTCGAAAATGTTGTTATGCAACATTTTCACATTGTTCAGAGTTCACTTGTGAAGCTGATAACAATTATTCGACGAAAATAAACATTTTGAAAACTACGTACGCTTAATATAATTGTGTTAAACTGAATTTCAACACGTAACACCTACAATTACTTATTATCAGAAAGGTACTATTTCCCTAAAGAGTGATGCTGTATCGTTGTAGATAACCTGGTGCGCTAGTGAAGAACGCTTCTCACTCTCGAAAATCCATTTGAAGCGAGAGAGGTTTAAAAACGTGCACGACGCCGATAATAACGGAAGCCAAAGGGATTCCGAACTCCGTCGCTGCCTGTTGTCTACTGTCAAGTATCACCACCGGGAAAACCCCTCATCCCACTTAGTTTCGTGGTTCGCTGATCGGGAAAATTTCGTTGCATTGTTAACGATGACAGACGGTTCATTCAGATTTTTAAATGCACGCTGTTCTTTTGACAAAAAAGGAAGGATGCCAAGTGCTCCTACAGCTAAGCCGCCTTTTTTATCGGTTAGAAGACGTGCCATATTGTAAAATCTATAACCCATAGCTTATAAAAGCATAATCTCGTTGCATTTTTGATATATTATTTATAATGGAAGACCTAGATTAAAGTCATCATCATCATCATCATCATAAGGTCGCCAGACTTGAGACTGGTTGGACACGCACCTCCACTCTGTCCTATCCTGAGCTAATCTTCGTATTTCCCAAAAACTAGAACGACCCATATCCTTAACTACCCCTCGTAACTTTCGTTTCGTATTATTGACTTCCATAGAGTTGATAAAACAAAAATCAATCAAAATGTATATGTTCCGAAATTTCTACGGGAGATAATAATACAGTCTAAAAATTTGAAGACTGAGAACAATTTCCATGCCAGGTCAAAGTGCTTAAAATGTCATTAATAGGTGATCAAACGTTCAACTTAATATGGGCTCCTATCTACAAAGAATCATTTGTACTATAGAACACTGATTATACACCTTTCCTTATTTCTAAAAAGATGGTTAGGTTGGTCCTTCGAGCCGGATCCCAGATAAATTAATAATATTTTGTCGTTCGAAATGAAGCCAGAAGAAAGATTATCTGTGGAATATTACTGTCCCAGCATTTGCCTAAGTGATCCAAGGAGTCCACAGAAAAACTTGGACCAAAGCAGACAGTTTAGAAATGTCAAGACTGAGAATAATTTTTATGCTTAGGTCAAAGTGTTTAAAAACTCATTTNATAGAAATTGCTTTGCTAAATAATTAAATTTGTGAATTAAACTGAACTTGTAGTGTCACCAAGTTTTTACATTATTTAATATTAGTTTAAAGTCGTGTGTTAGAACGATTCATACGAAAAACCAAAAAAATAGAGGTACGTCCGAAACAGAATTAAATCCTACATCTCGAGACGTAACAGTTCCTAAGTACCATTTGTACTGTAGAACGCTGATTATACACCTTTCCTTATTTCTAGAAAGATGCATAGGTTGGTCCTTCGAGCCGGATCTCGGATAAATTAGTCGTATTTCGTCGTACGCGGTGAGGATGTGTATACTGGGCGACCGGCGTCTCAAAATGAGCACAGAAAAGCAGATTAAATAAATCGCTGATATTGAACAAACCGCCGATAACTCGCCAGTTTTGTGGGGGTGTTGCCCCGTAACGGCGCAGCTTAGTTGGCCTTATGAAACCGGCCATTGTCTGTAAGAACAGGGGTTGAAAGTTTGAAAGAGATTGCCGTCCGTATCCGTTTTCTTTGACGCATATTGTTCCGGTGATATAGAAGTTTTTCCACTGTAACGTTGTTTTTATTGGCAGCGATTCGGTTTGTTTCGTACAGGCCGCTTGTGATAAAAACGAAAACGGTGGATAAACTAACGAGATAAGTTGGTAATAGAAAAGTGGAGTCAGCGAAACTTTTGTTCCAAAGTTTCCCTAGTGGACATTGGTTAGAATACATCACAACATTAGATGGATTTCAACTTTTATAATTATTGATATCGCTCGCCAGAATATACGCCACTTGCCTTCCATTTCTTATTGGAATAAAAGAAAATAACACTTCAACATGGCTATAAGTTTGAACTAAAGAAAATACAATTGACAAAATTCTCTAAAAGAATAAAACATATTGTGAAGCATGCAGCAGAATTGGCACAATCAGGACTTTTAACTACTTTAATTCATGTCTACTTCAAGGTGTACGTAATATTTTGGGTTCAAAGCTTAGTCTAAGTTCCTTTTACTGAATAATTCGCTTCTAGCGTAGTGCCTATTAAACGAGAAGCTTTTAGCTGAAGTGTTTGCAAATATTTGCGGCAAAAGCCGCTTCAAATGAAGTTGTGTGGCTCTGTTTGTTTTCATAATATTCTGAGACGTCTAGACAAGGACGACATCGTCATCGTTTACGTAGTCGTCCTCATATATTATCCCAAAGTGTAAACACCACTAAAGTTACACCCGCTTTACAGCTAATTTTTCGTTTTGGATGATGCTAAACGCTCTCTCTCACTTCTGTTACGATAATCTCTTTTCCACAATGACTTCCTATATTTTCTTGGTGTTGCAGGTTTTCCAGCGAGAACTTTGTTTAGCATGAATAGCGTTTTACGTATATGTATATCAAAAGTTTTACGCAAAAGTTCCTCCTTTATGAGTATTTCGTAGCATAATTGAGAAAGTAGAGTGCATCTCGGTATCAAACAATATAAATAGCATTGTAAAAAAGTACCTGATCTTTTAATAAAATTAATGCACAAAAGTATCGTCAAATCACGTCATGACTATACATTTGCTCGGTTTGGCATGGATGTGAAACATGGACGGTGGGCGCTACGGAAAATAAAAACATAGAAACGTTTGAGATGTGATATCAAAGGATGATTTTAAATAACAGAAGGCGAGATGTGTTAATAAGACCCCTTTTTAGACATGAACAGCTAATTAGAGGCACAATAAACAAATATTTTAATATCTATGTGTAGGGAAGAAAATGTAGGGAAAGAGTGAATATAAAGATAGGGAGTCGAAAGATTAGAAGAAATGGCTGGTTTT
>NW_020440590.1:0-4338 GCF_000699045.2 Agrilus planipennis | reverse complement strand
GACGACCCAACGGTGGAGATATATATGCGTCTGCCTCTCTCGTTACTTCGAGTATTACGCGCATGCTCGACAATTGAACATGCCTATAAGCGCGCATTTACCCCACGTGACGATTGCATACAACGGGTCGAGTAATCTAAAAAGAGACAGAAGTAGTCGTTTGTTGTTTCACTTACTCCGTGACACTTCCACTTACGGGAACTAGCAATATAAGAGTATTATATATATAGTTGGAACTAGCTTGAACGAGCAAAGCTCTCAATTGGCGGTCTTAGAAGATCGGCTAGAACTGTACAGTACTAGATCAAAATGTTTAGTAATTTTTTAAAATAAAAGTGTATATAAATTAACAATAGAAAACAAAGCAAAAGTTTTATGGGTGTATNTTTCTGTCTATTCGAAACAATCCAAATTTAATTTTGTAGGCATAATATAAAGTAATTACGCAAAGTTTATAACTCGGTGTCGTTCTGATTTAGAAATAGAATTGTTGGTCCTGAAAAGCGCCTTTTAATAAACAAGCGCTACATATTCAGTGTATTTCCCTAATCTTTATCTTCAAAGTCTTCATCGTTTGAGTGAGAAGATTCATAGTCGAATCCTATTTTAATAACCAAGTCTTCAATGACCCTTTCAACCGCTGGATCATCTAATCTGTATGTGTCTTCTTGCTTATTAACTTTGTTGCACACACTTTCCCATTTTTCGATAGAAAAACTTGAGAAAAATTCTTCACAAAGTTTTTTTACGTCACCCAAGTTAAAAGACACATTGCGTTCAATAACAAAATGTTTTAGAGCTGCTCGAACATATTCAATTGGGTTTAATTCTGGATGATATGGCGGTAATCGACAAACATCATGACTAGCTTCTTGTATTATTTCGTCGATGTCGTAGATTTTAAACACCGGCTCATGCAGTTTTATAATTTGGTACAATTCTACTTTAAGCATACTGTCTTCGAAATGTAAATGTCTATTTCGTAGCCAGTTCTGCATCTCTGTTTTTAACTAGTACGAATTGTGGTATGGGACATTGTCAATAACTACTACTGACTTTGTAGGCAAATTAGGGAGTTTTCCTTGAGCCTACTTTCGGTAGTTGTTATAGTTCATGTCATCATGATAATGGCCTAGTTTTAAACCTGACTTGAAAATGAAACTGGCGTTTTCTATAAGGCCTCTTGAATAATAATTAAGACTCCCATTTGCTAGTAGTTGCAGAAGGCCTTCTGAAGTATCATCGGTTCATGACTTTTTGGAAGCACAATTTGAATGTATATATGTTTCAAGCATATAATAAATAGTCTCCCTGCCTGAGGAAAAGCTCTTATTTTTTTAAAAAAAGCGACTCGCAAATGTCGAATCTGCTTTTTCCACTAACCATTTCCTATTAGTTTGGGTTTTTTCCACCGGAAACCAATTTTTTGCAGTACTCGTCAGAAACTTAATTTTTTAAACCGCAATACCCTGTGTCGTCTTGGTATTTCTGGTTGATATTTTTCAGTGTTTTGACCATCTTTTCAGTAACATAAAAATTATTCACTGCTCTTCTTATAACATCTTGGTCAAACTTGTCGAAGTCAGTTTTAGGAAGTATATCTTATTATATTTGGGTTTCATAAAACATCTGGCCTCACCTTCTTCTACTTTTTTATTCTCCGAAGCAACTCTTCTTATAATTGATAAACTTAGGCCGGTTGCTGCCGCTATACGTTCTTGTACTTTTTTAAGTGGAAAAATAAAACCAATTTTGTTCCTATCGAGCGTTCATAAATTGTAGTACATTTGCAACGAGTTCTTTACACTGAATACTTAACGTTTGTTTTCGTTTTCTACTATTTTTCATGGCAGTTCAAATTTTGCAAATGGTACTGTACACATTGGTCTAGTTCTCGCTCGATGATCGGGGGAGAAAAGAGCTCCGCTAGCAAATGTAATTGAATTTGGAATTATGCTACGGCGTCTTTTAATAAAGGGAAGGGGCATATCTCTAACTTCTTGAAATGAACTGTATGTATACAGTACTGACAGCGCAAATATTTCTATGCCGTTACTGTCGTGAAAACCGAGAGCCAATCGCTAGTAATGAAAGAGATAGCGCTAGTCTGAAACCATACGCCATCTCCCTCGGTCTTTTCGAGCCGATGGTCTAAAGTCCAAAATTGTTGCGTTTCAGTATTGGCGACCGAACCCAAATTAAGTTTAAGAAAGAAGAATGCACGTTTTTTAAATATTTATTCTTAGAATGAACTATTTTGAATGAAAAACTGTTTCATACGATTCGGTGAATCTGGATCGGCGGCATGTTGATCGCATGAAACTCATGAAACTTCCTAACAATCCTAATTAAAGGTTTGTAGGTTCTTGTTATTGATTGAAAAACACTGTAAATTTTGTAGAATCTATTGATCTATTCGATTTCTTGGATATGCTTCATTTCATTAGAATCATTGGGATATTGTTGTAGTAGAGCAATTAAGTCGAGGTAATTGAATCCGGTACTCTGAGTTTCCAATAGGTAATGGTAATCAGTACTTTGATAAAGATATCTTCGTCAATAACGACCCTTCTCTCATAACTAATTATAAACCTCCCACTTGTTTCTTTTTTATTTTCCATTTTCCAGTGAGTCGTAGAAGTGACAATAATTGATCCATATTTTAATTGTTTTTCGTTTTATCGGGTTATCAAGGTAGATGGATATTGATTTATTTTAATAATGTTGTAAGGATTTTGTTTTTGCAGAAAAAAGAATTTCCTTTTATTAGCGTACATTGTTTGTACCAATAATCGAGGATTTTACAACGGACATTATATTTGGATGGTAACAAAATAATTTCATTTTTCTTATTATTTAAAGGTACTAAATGATATAACTAAAAGATGTAATAAGAAATCCCNAGAAATCTGAATCCGATCCATACTTTGTTTTGTCTAAACTTTCATCTTCATTTGTGACATCAGGTCGTTTTTTCTCTTCTTTGAGGCCTCAATTTCAGAGAAATCCTGTGAAGTCTCCGACTTTGACAGTTCTTCTTTAAATACTACATTTCGACAAACCATAATTTGCTGTTTTTCAGCAATATAAATTCTGTAACCACCCATTCCATCGTGGTATCCTACTAAATATCCCTTAATTACCTTACTGTCCAATTTACGAAGGTTTTATTTTGGAACATGAACGTAGCATTCTGCACCGAACACTTAAATTTTGAAAATCTGGAGCTTTCTTACCAAACCATAACTCATGTGGTGTTTTGTTTTTCACATTCGTTAAACATGTTCTGTTAATTATGTAAACTGGGGAGTTGATCACTTCAACCCATAATGACATCGGAAGATGAGGTTTTGAATGCAGCATGGATCTGGTTGCCTCGACTATAATTCTATTCTCCCTTTCCGACACGCCGTTTTGCTCCGATTTATATGGCGGTGTTACAACATGTTTAATCGCTAATTCTGATAGTTGTTTTTTCATTTCACGATTGACGTATTCTTTACCTCCGTCCGTTTTTAATGTTTTTATATTTTGACCGAAATGGTTTTGCACTTCTTTGCAAAATATTCTGCAGTTATCTTTCACTTCTCCCTAATAAAATAAACTGATCGATAAACATTGAAATCGTCTTTGACCATTACAAAATACCGACTTTTTCCATGTGATTCAACATGGATTGGGTTGCACACGTCAGAATTAATTAATTCTCGCGGAGCTTCCGATCGTGTACCGCGTTCCCCGAAAGTTAAACGATGCATTTTTCCTAAAACGCAACCATCACAAAATTTACCGCCATTTTCATCAACTTTTATGTTTTTCGATTTTAAAAGATCTTTCACGTGTCGCTTGTTTTGGTGAGCTAATCTTTCATGTCAAAATCGTTGTTTCACTTTTAACTCGTAAATTTATCTTGTATAAATTACCGTGCTCAATGCCCGTGGCAACTATTTCGTTTTCTTTAACAAATATGCAATATATGCCGTTATTTTTGATTAAGAAATCAATCCCCTTTTTGGCGGACATCCTCACGGAAAATAGATTGCATACCATTTCGAGAGTGTATAATACTTCATTAATCACGCCCGGTAACCATTCGTTGTGCACTAACATTTCAATTTCTATTAGTCCTTTTCCGATAGCATTTATCGTTGTACCGTTTCCAATGTTAATTAATACCGGTTCCGAAAACGATTCAAAAGTCTCAAACACGTTACGATTATTCGTACTCCACAACAGCATCCTATACGGCTCAAGCACTCCGTCAGGTAATTAATGATTAAAGGATTTAACACGCTGTGCGGCTCAAACACTCCACAACAGCACTCTGTACGGCTCAAG
>NW_020440589.1:5748-6288 GCF_000699045.2 Agrilus planipennis | reverse complement strand
TCAAATTCTGCTTGTCTGCATATCTTTCTTTTATTAGTGTCCGCTGCAATTCTTACCTGACATCTCTTTTCTATGTTTTATATATTCCCTACAACGTTTGTTGTGACTAAAAGTAGGCGTTCTGTCAGCAACCAACGTAGAAAGTTGAAAGAAGAAGGTACAGTCCATTTCAATTTGTTAGAATTGTGACCTTGAAGAAATTTGCGCGAAGATAGAAAGAATACACACTAGGTGTGAGCAAGACAGAAATAGTTGGAGCAAGCTTGAACGAACAGAGCTCTCGATGGGCGGTCTTAGGAGATCGGCTAGAAATGTACAGTACTAGACGAAAATGTTTAGCAATTTCTTAAAATAAAAATGTACATAAATTAACAATAGAAAACAAAGCAAAAGTTTTATAGGTGTGTAGAACGTTAAGTTAATTCACTTGTTATTATTTTTGGCTAAATATGCTTTTAAATAAAGCATATTCTTAAATTTTAACGAGGCAGTTTAAATAATTTTGCAAATGGTACTGTACACTTTTGTCTAGTTCTCGCT
>NW_020440589.1:0-2950 GCF_000699045.2 Agrilus planipennis | reverse complement strand
AATACCTCTTCATTTCTAACCTTTTCTACCCACGATATCCTCATCATCCGCCTATAACACCACATTTCGAACGCTTCTAACCTTTTCTTTTCCGCCGCGCCCACTGTCCATGTTTCGCACCCGTAGAATGCCGTGCTCCAAACATACACCATTAAATAAAACTTTGATAACTAACATAATACATAAGTCTTTAAGTATAAAGAGTAAACATAAAATAAAAACAATTGAGTACCTATTGATTGGGAACTCAAAAAGGTTTTGTCCAGAAAAAAAAAATAAGAATATAATAGTGTTAAGGATGTCGTTCGTCCTTTTCTGTAAAAAAAAATGACAGATTTTCTCAACACTAATCATTCTGCAGTTTTAGTTTTATCTCCGTTTCGTTTCCGTTCCGACGCGACATCGGAACGATGGTGTATACGGAGCCTAATATACAAGAAGCTTCTTAAATTATTTCACTACGAGTTGCTATGAATTCGGTTTACAAGTACGTAGTTGGGTTCATTAAATCGGAAAAGATACGGTGTCACGTAGGCATAGTCTTACAGCAGTTTGCGAATATGTCGACTAATATTCTCTTCGAATTTGTTTGTAAAGCAGACAATAGTTTTATCTTGAATTTATGGAAGGATTGTTGTACGAAATCTAAAGTAAGTTTTTATGTGTCAGTTTTTTTTTATGGTCGTAAGTGTATAAAAAGGAATGATATAAAGTTATTTTGTATAATCCACCTGGACAAACGATCGATCCAAATCTTCTTAGAATGGGTTGGGGTTTTCCCTTTGTTCTACAAAAGCAAATATTTCACTTTTCAGAGAAAAAGCGAGTTCATATAGTAACCAGGAAAAAAGAATATGTTAGCCAGGGGAAAAAAAGGATGCCTTGGGAAAACAGTAAAAAAACAGCATAAAAAAGCTAACATACATGTAGGAATAAACCTTGCCAATAATACAATGAATAAGTGATAGAATGTGTCAAGAGCCCTTTTTTAATTTTGGTGCTGTCCTGATTCAGGTTTAAATGTCGTCGTTGGTTGGAATTTCTTCCTAACGTTTCGTTAACATGAGTGGCGAGCATCTTCAGAGATCCTTCCACTTCTGATGCTGGGATGTAGACCGGTACTGGTTAGCGAAACATTTTCCCTTTCACTTATTTGTAATCACAAAAAGATAAAATGGATGCATTTTTGAAGTTCGTTTCATGCGAGTTGCTATGTAACGAAATCATGCAACGGATGTCCTCCCTCTACTCGGCCACGTAGTCGAGTTGGTAGTGGGGATCGCTTGAACCGTGAGTGCGCTTCAATGCAACGTTCGTTACAGGCAACTCCGGCATGTATAGCGTAAAATTTAAATCCATAGTGGACAAATAATACCATTCAACCAATTCCTTAAACCCTATCCCGGTATATTGGTGCGTTTGAAGAAGTCTCACTTCAGTAGCGTGTTGTATAATTACACGTTATATATATTTTTCAATAATTGAGTTAATCAATCAAAATGTATACGGTCGTGTTAATAAACAGTGTTCAATTAGAATTGAAAAACAAAAATAGAAACCTCTGATTAGCAATTACTGCAGCTTTAATTGAGATGAGTAGATTAATTAATTAATTAGCTATTTTGAAGATTTACTTTACTAGAACGGTATTGGGGTAAAATGTTATTTCACGAGCTTGTTGGAAAATAAAGAATCGTTTAATTGGATGGCATATAGTGTATAATTCTATTATATCACCACATTTCCATTTTACAGGGATGAAACAAATAGACACACACACATACACATAAACACTAACACACACACAGACATACCCACACACACACACATGCACGAAGACTCTTGCAACAAAATAGTCTTACCAGAAACTTTCCGGAAATATCAGGAATGTTCCATAAGTGTATAAATATGTGACAGGTATCCAACCGAAAACAGTCGATTAAAGACAGATGATGTGAATAGTGCGAAGAAGAGAAGTCCAAAACGGTGAAATAAATAAAATACGCAGTGGGATAAATATGTGATTGTTAGCAAAATTAATCGTAAGTGATTGAAAAATTCTATACTACAAACATAATAAGTACAATTACGAAGAAATCTCCCTGTGGGACCATACGGAGAAAATTCTTTTAATCTTGTTCGCAAAAAAACATTTACATACGTACCTATAATTTTACTTCAAAAACATTAAAACATCAACTCCAATTTTTCAATTTTGGAGAAAGCTTTGAAAGCTCCTTTTTACCTTTTTTCCTTTCTATTGGCGGAGCAAATTCTTGTGTATCACGAAAGGTATTATAACCGTACCTAATATGTCGTAGGTTGTACGTATCAGAAAGGAGTTTTCATTCCTAGCAACCGTGCTATTGATCAGAAAAGTTGGCCACGACATTTCTTCTTGTTTGACAACTTTTCCTCCTACATACGACATACGGTTCCCGTTTTAAAAACTTCTTGGGGATTTGATTAAAGGGAATGCCAAAAAGCTTTTATTCAGTATGTACGTATCCGCTAGATGCAGATTTCATCATCGATAAAAATGGAAAAATCATAGAGCGAACACATAAACTAGGTACACCAACAAATGCATATACGTGCAAGTCAATGATAGGCTGAAATGGATAATTTGGTGAATGTGTGGCATATATTTTTTCGACCACGTTTATCTGGAAGTACCTGTATGACCTAATTCCCTGAAATCTGCCCTAAACTAATTGAACTCTCAAAATCTTTTAAACACCTCTCTAAGGATTAAAATTGCATTCTTTATCCTTACAGAAATTTGTCGGTGGTGCATCGTAAATTTCGAAGACAATGTGCATCCGCTCAAATTATGTTTAAATGTAAACTAAAAAACAAAAGAAAAAATACATCAATAGAGAAAACTGCAGTCACTTTTTTGGCATTTGTTTTGATTGTTGTTTCATTTAAGTAACCTTAAGTATCGATC
>NW_020440588.1:0-5598 GCF_000699045.2 Agrilus planipennis | reverse complement strand
TGGAGATTATAGAAGAAAAGCTGCAAGTAAGTGAACCATGTTGACCACTCTGACCACGCATCTCCATGATAAAGAAAAAGGATAATCAAATGCGTTTGTGAATTCCCTTCCAAAAAAACTTCAAACAAGCGTTTTAAATGTGAGAATGTGTATATTTACTACGGAAAGTGGACGAAATATGCTCACACCTCAACAGTGGAGTGTTTTACCTTGTTAGATTAAATAGACGCTTACACCCACCTTAAGTTAGAAGATTCACAACAGTACGTTAACAATGTATGCACACAAAGATTTATTGCGTTTTAAACTACTTGTATTATAAGTGCTTCTGCAATATTCTGAAAAGTATGGACTGTATCCTGCAAGGAATTCCCAATACATTCTATTATACAGATGGTATTTTAAAAAAAGGAAAATACTTCACCAAATGCAAACAAATACTGGAACGATTAAATAAGCATATAGTTAGGTTCAAACCACCAAAAAGCTTGTGATTTAAAAAAATTCGAACCAGTCAACTTTCTATCTCAGGAGAGGTATGTAAACCCTCCAAAGAAAAAATTGAAACAATTGTCAATACACCATCATCATCATAATTATAAGGTCGTCAATCCTAAAACTGGTTGGACATGCACCTTCACTATTTCCTTTCCTAAAACTAGAACATCCCACATACTTAACTCCTGTTTCTGCCAATCGGCTTCTACCGACCAACGTTAAATCCAGAAGATCATTTTTAGGATTAGTAAATTTTTACATGGTGTTTGTTCCATCAGAAAACTACTGGAAAAGAAGGTAAAATTCAACTGGTCAAGCAAATACCAAACTACGTTTGATAAATACAAGAAAAGCGTCAATAGGAATACTTCCAACTTGACAGAGGACTGATAATTATATATGCAGTAACTAAATTCTGAAAATTTATTTAGGGACGAAAATTTACTCAATGCGCTCATAAAGCATACTTTCACGCAGATAGGGGGATACCTACTTTAGCAGCTGAAAGACTGCAACATTGGGCTGAAATATTAACATACTGTGATTACAACATAGTCCATAGAAATCACTTACTATGCGTTCCAGATTCGTTGACAAGGCTCCCAAGTAAAAACACCGTCTACACATACATCTACGATAAGTTTACAAGATGTGGCGGAAGGAACCCAAAATGACTTCATACTGAACAAAGTGTTTGACAAAGTACGCATTGGTTGGCAAGAGTACAATAAAGATCATAATGTCGAAGTATACTTCAAAGTCTAGGAGGCCTCATCTACAGTTGACAGGTATTATAACTTTTACACGAAGGACATACAGGTGTTGTCAGGACCGAAACGTTGACTCGATTTAGTGATTTTTTCTTGTTTTGAATTAGTCCATTCGGTTACCTCGGCACGATCCAACTGTGTAAAAGATGTCAATACGTTGAAAAATAACACTGAATCCTTTTCTGTTTATTCGGTAACATCATTTATAAAAGCTGCCTTGACACGTAGGTACATACTTAAAAAAAAACTTTTGGGTGTTTCATTCCCACCAGCCAGTAATGCTAGTAGGCGGGCAGTCCCTCCGGACTATGCCGGAAGGTAGGGGGGAAGGCCCTCTTCAACCTGCTTTCAGGAATCGTGGGAATGGGTGGGTGGTGGTTTGGGTGAGAAAGATGAGACGGACGAAATGAAGACAGAAGAGAATGAAAGANTCGGACCTCGCCGGGAAGGTAGGGCGGAAGGCCCTCTTCAACCTGCTTTCAGGAATCGTGGGAATGGGTGGGTGGTGGTTTGGGTGAGAAAGTTGAGACGAACGAAATGAAGACAGAAGAGAATGAAAGATTACCTGTGGAATATTACTGCCCCAGCATTTGCCTAAGTGATCCAAGGAAACCACAGAAAAACTTGGATCAAGGCAGACGAACCCGGAATCGAACCGGCGTCCTCCCGAATGCTAAGCAATGGTCTAAACCTTTAGGCCATGCCGCTCGGTACATACTTAAAAGATACATTAAGTGGATTCAGTAGTACATGCGCCGTTCAGTAAAAACATGCTTATCGGTTCTAGATATCATGAGCTTAATGTTTGGAACAGAGGTTTGAAATCTTGTAGTAAGATGGATAAAGCTTTATTCTATAGCTTGTCGGGGGCCATTTTTTAATTTATCAATTTCTCTTGAAAATACGTGTCCTACAAGAAGCATCAAATTTAAGCAGTTATAAAACCTTTAATTACCATATTATTGAAAACCAAAAAGGTATCGAGTTAGTGTAAACCTTTGTCTATTACAATACAAAAAATCGGATATTTATCTCGTACCGTTAAATCACAATATTTAGAACAGAAACCCATGTTTTCGGAAAAATTCACCCTAGATACGAGAGGTCTATTGCGGACAATCTCCTCAATAAATGACACCGAATCCTTTTCTGTTTCCCAATTGCACCCGCGAATAATGAAATTTTTAGCCGCAAATACAGGAACAGGGTTGCAATTTTTTCACCCGCCAATAATGAAAACGCGAATAAGGAACTTTTACTGTATTATGAACCAAGTACAGTAATAAATGTAAAACCCAAGAAAATAACCATCCCGTGACCGAAGTCGAGTTCAAATCAATTATTATCAAATGAAAAAGCAACATTTCTTTCTACATTGTGGTACTTACTCAATGAGGTGGACAGACAGATAGTATAAAAAAAAAGGAAACTATTTTCAATTATTTTCAATATGAAGCCTTCAGTGCATTATAAGCGACAAAGCACCACCTTTCGATGATGAAGAATATCAAAACATTTCATATCATATCACAGTTAAATTGCATTCACTACCGTATCACCCTGAAAAGAAGGAGTCAGCGGAAAGAAGAGTCCAGGTATGTAAAAAAACACTGCGGAAAATAATCCTGGAAAAGCAGCAAAAAAAAGGCAAGGAGAGATAAGAACCTAGGCAGGTACTCAATTCGGCAATTAACAAATCTCCATTTTAACTACCGCAACAAACTTACAGCAGTCATAGGAAAGTCGCCTAACAAAATGCTACTAGTGTACAAACTAAGGACATTATTACTCAAATAAACCTGAAAATCAACAACCAAGATACATTCTAATACGGACCAACTCCTTTTCAAGAAGGAGAACAAGTACTGTTGAAAAAGGGCAACCATACAGCTACTCTTAAGATCTGTTTTGATTTAAAAGACACATTATGGTCATACGAGTGTCGAATACATTCTGCTACAAACACAACATTAGAAACAGTAAAGTTAGTGCTACAACGATCAAGCAAGTCTGGAAAAACCAGTGTTTATGGTTCAGGGCAGAATTAGACCACTCAGGCTTTATCATATCTGGAGAAGGACGCAAGCACTTCACGACAAAAATCTAACACCCCCCCCCCTTCTGTTAAATTAGTCAGATCTTTTTTAGGATTAGTAAACTAATACAGTATTCGTTACACACCTAAGTACATTAGTTAAACCAATAGGGAAGAAGGACCATTTACCATGGAAAAAAATCATGAGTGATTTCACCTCCTGTACAGATACACTCTGCCCAGGATACTTACGAATACATCTGAATACGTAGGAATTGGTCTATTGTTAAAATCGGAATAATGATATATTTTTTCTAATTGTTTTCATATGTGACCAAAAAAAGAAAAAGAAATTTAAAACAGTTAACGGTTGTTCATCAATAAAAAGGTTATAGTGAAATTGACATGTTTAGAGCGTAGTGCCAATGAAAATTGTAGGCCAATATGAGCAATTGATTGTAGTGATATTTATTTACAAATTGAGTAGTTAGCTTGAGCAAACATAAGTCATGATTAGCTTGGCATGTTTATGACGCCATCAGTATTTTTTCACATGCTAGTCATATAAAATATTAGTTATAAATAGCATTTACTTGGATTCAACTTATTTATTTAAAAACTTTTCTTCGCGACTGCTTGGACACAAAAAAGGCCATCAAATCAAAAAATTCATGACTGCTTATTCTACTGAAAGCAGAGCTAGCAAACTTAGTAGCATTTGAGCTATAGTACGATACTTTGGCAGTAGTTTTTTATTCTACAGTGTACCGAAAATGCTCTCTTCACTATGCAGTTAAACGCAAGTGTGCATATCATAATTCACAATGCGATGTCTCGTACATTCTCGATGTCTCATTTCTTCACTTTTAGACTTAATTGGAGGGGTTGTTTTAGAAGCCACATCTTCAGTCTATAGGAATCCTCGAAAATATACACTCATTATAGCCGTACAACATATATAAAAAGAATTTTATCTTGGCTCAATAATATTGTGCTAATATAACACAGGATATGAAACGAAAACTCATTAGGCGCAATCTATCTTCAGGATACCAAATGAGAATCAAATTGGTCAGAATAGGTAATATTTAATTAAAATACAAAACGAGAAAGAACGAAAAGAGAGTACACGACGGCACCCCCTTTCGGGAATATGGTGCCCTTGTCTTAGAGTTGGGTGGCAATTTACACCAGAAAAGGAATGCCGTACTTTCTTCCCTTAGTGCGTAATATACTATCTTCCCCAGCATGTCAAAGACTGTTGTTTTAATAAACCTTGATCAAACCAAAGCTGTTCCACAAAACAGAGTCGTTTTAATATGAAGCTATGGAAGGTATATCACCATTTATTGATTTTATTGTTTTCCTAGTCATTTAGTATAGTAATTTGTCTTCACTTTTTACTGCTTTTCATGGTGCAGAACTCACACTTGAACAGTCTTCAAGTACTCACTGTAATTGTCTGGGACAATTGCACTTGGAATTGGCAATTAACATAAGAATCAAGAATTAGAATAATTGCATAGAACATTTGAACTTGGGTAGATTCCAGATAATGATATTAGTTTACTATACCATCATGAATGAAAAATAAGAAAGAACTGAAAAGAAACAACTGAAAACTGAGAAGCCAAATACCAAAATACGTTACAAAAAATGATGGGCATCCCAGTATCGAAAAGATGGTCACAAAACCACTATATACCGGAGCATTAAAGGAGTAACTACAAGACCTTTCTCCCCAATTGGTAACAAAAAATAAAACAGAATCAAAATATTGCCAGAATCATTCCCAAACGGACGCAAATTCACCTGGAACTGAATACGTAGAGAGTGGCTAGATTATTAGGCGCACCAAATGGTAATGTGACACGTATTTACATCAACTTGGGCAAAGCCATGGGGTAAAAGCTAGTAACAAAGGTATATATTTAATCGATTACGATTTTTTCAATTTTTATATACTTAAAAAAGTTACCAGGACAACATTCTTAGAAAATTTTTTCATTTGGTAGAGAAATGCCCCGATGGCAATATTGAATCAGTTCAGAAACAAAAATAGAAACGTTATCACGAACAAGATCTCAACTCAAGGCAAAAGTGTGCATATTTTTGTTCTCAGCGGTACTTTTGTCATACTATCGATCGTCAAAGTGTGACGTACACAATGGCTTGTACAACCCCCATTTCAGACCGACTTTTCTACATGTTGGAAATGCGCCAAAATCGGAGCCTACAATCGGGAACTAACTCACGTACGTAACTACCCAACTAGTCCGTTATATTAATGCACAA
>NW_020440587.1:0-5162 GCF_000699045.2 Agrilus planipennis | reverse complement strand
CAATAGAGCCATCATATCTACCTAAAACTGGAATGAAGTTATCGTTTTTAATTTTGGACAAAGAGTTTTGGAAATTTTATTGGTAACAAGTTTCTTTGATATTAAATTGACTTTACTGCTTGTGGTTATAATTTTATTATTAAATTTTCATTTGATTGTTTACCACGCCATTTGTAGTATTTTCTAAAACGCGCTGTTAAGGCAGCAGGTAAAAGTTGGTCTGTGTTCCGTCGGAGCTGTCTGCGATGCGCTGATGAGATCCAACAAGATCGAAATCGCGATCTGCGTCTGGCAGCTTCGACAGAATACAGACCACTTCGAGTTATTTTATTTGATTGTTAGTAGTTCTTCAAAAATGTTGCAATTCAAATTACAAATTATTATGTCTTTGCTTGGTGAGATGTTGAATTTATTCGGTTTTTTGAATTATTTCTATTAAAATTAAGGGTATTGTGGTAATTTTTATACTGTAGCGAGCACGAGCATGTTTGTATGCGATCGAGCATACGTGTATGTGAGTGGCATATCGATTCGCCGATTTTCGCATTTTAAAACATTTTGAATAATTTCACCATCTGCAATGCGTTTAGGATCGCTCAAAATCAATCATTAAGATGCCTCTCATTAAGATATCGATTTGCTCTTTTTCATCTATTGTTTCCGAAACATCGTCTACTAATTTTAATATCGAAAAGAAATAATCATGCAAACTTTAAGTATCACTTTGTCTTCTGGAATAAAGTTTAATTTATGAATTGTCGTAAGTGGTACTAAAAGTGTGCTGAAATGATTTCTTAAGGTCTTGCCAAATAGTATCCACGACGCGGTTGTAATAACTATCCAACCAGTCGTTTACAGGTCCCGTTACGTATTTTGGAAAAATATGAAATTTATAAAAATCCTCCCATTTATGAATTATTGATATTTGTTCAAAATCTTTGATGTATTGTTTTGTATCTGTACCCCATAAATAAATTTAGATGGTTCAAAATATTTTACTACTACATCTCTATTTGTTTGCAGAGGTTGTAAAGCGTCCATTACGGTAAGATTATGTTAATTAGAATCTTTTTCTCGTAAATTTTCACCAGGTTTTTGTGAATTACATAATGTCGCTTCTAATTCGCGTAGTCTTTCTCTTTTATCATTGTATTTATTTTTCAATCCCTATTCTCGCTTTCTGTAAGTTTTAGTTTATTTTCTAAATCAATTATTACTTCTTTACTTATTTATTTTTTATATAACAAACTTTTTGAATTTCTTCTTTATTTGAATGATAATGTTGTATAGTATGTAAATTTTTGCTAAAGGTAAATAGCTCATTTGAATTCCTCTTATTAGGAGATCTCGACGTTAATATAGATTTTTTAAAAGTATTGTTCGAAATTTGATAATATCTGAATAGATGAATATCTACTGTATTTGATTTTGATCTAGTGTTATATTAATGATTAGCTTTATTCATGAGTTTAGTTTTATATAGTTTTATTTTTATTTATTTTCCAATAATACTTCGGTCTCCACTATTTCAGGTTTTGCGTAAGTGAACTAACAGTTGGGAAATACTACTAAATAGACAAATAACGCAAGTTTTTATTTATGAAACAAATATTTGTTCGCTATTATTAATAGTAAAAAAACAATACAGATTCCTAACATTTCAGCAAATGAGAAAAACCACTATCTACATGCGCACACAAGTGAAATTTTTATCATCAGCTCAAAATAAACTATTACTAATAAAGGTACTTACTATAAAATATTACACGATAGGTATTAGAAATTCTTACTCTTATAATATTCGTCACCTACCCCTAAGTTACTGAAGAAGAATAACTTTTCACTTTGGAGCTTTGATCTTCACTCTCGCAAAACCTTAGAAAAACTGACTTAAACAAAATTACACATTTACCAGAGGCCAATGTCCGTGTTCAGTTCGTCAACTTTGCATTTTCCAACGACGACAACGTGACGTGTATCATTCCTAGATTTTGCTGTTTTAACACAACGAGACTAGATGCGTGTCGCATTCAAATTCTGCAATGCCAGTTCCAGTGTCAATGAATAAGTATAGCAAGTATAACTTTATAATACAGGGAAATATTTAAACGCTTCCTTATACGATCTTTCTAATACGTTTCAAATATGCTTTAAAATTCCCGTGTCCTGTGATGAGTTGGTTCGCATAGACTTTACGACGGAGACGTGGTGTCGCGTTCTCTCAGGGCTGTCGCATGTGAGTCGCGGTGGGCGGAGCCTTGTCTCCGGCTCGAAAAGCCAAATCAGCTGCCGAACGACGGAAAATTTATTTGTTGACCACGGAAACGATCGGACCAATTTACATTGTGACGCCAGTGCTCTTATCGGTCCCAAGGTGCGGATGGAGAGCCATGGAGCCTTCGGCGGCGTCCGTGGTAAAATTGAGGTAGTGGACGGCGGCCGGCGTAGCGTCGCGACGGCGGTAGTAGGGGTACGGCAGCGGCGCCAGCGTAAAGCAACAGATTCACGTAACCAGCGTTTAAGCTCTTGAAAACGGCGATCAAGTCATGGTGGTAGGCTGTGCCGTAAGGTTGTGGCGTCGGCTTCGGGCGGCAGCGATTCGTCGTTCTTTCTCTCTGGCGGCGGCGGTAATCTTTTGCCGAGCGGCCTGCTCGTGGCATCAGAACAATATCGTTTCTGTAGGCTGCTTATACGGTAGCTGCGAGAGCTAATGGTAGCTACGAGAGCTAATGGTAGCTGCGGAAACTAATGGTAGCTACGAGTGCTAATGGTAGCTACGAGAACTAATCTTAGCTACGAGAGGTAATGGTAGCTACTGAAGCTAAGGGTAGCAACGGGAGCTAGATGTAGCTGTGAAGCTAGCGAGAAGCCGGAGCGTCCTGATTTTTAATCGTTTTTTTTATTTTAACCTCGAGGAGGGGAAATCTTCTAAAAACACCCTCCAAAAGGGGAGCGCCTACCGACTAAAAACGTTCCTTGAGTTGGTAGATCAACCTGGTGGTTATGACTCTCGGGATAAAATAGGGGAAATCTGGTGAAAGGAAGTGGGTTGAGTGGGAAATAGGTAGAGGTGAGGAATGGAGATTGGGGAGATGAAATGCGAAAAAGGTGGCACAACACTCAAGGGATGGATGGGCACTCGCGCTAAAAAGCGAAACTAGAAAATGGCGATGAACTGATGAGGTAACTGTTCATTCTAGAAGGTGTCAGGGCCTTCTAAAACGATCGTTTGGTTTGGAAAAGAAGGCAGACGGCTTCGGGTGACCTGTCACTGAAGTGCTGAGATTTGCCGCAAATTTAAGTGCGCCTTCGGGGAGAGAATTGAGGCCGATTTCTTTCAAAATCTGGGAGTTATTGACGAACCAGGGGTAGTTTAATGCGGAGCGAAGAATCCGCATGTATGTGCCTTTAAGGAGTTGCAGGCAGTGGGGGAGTGGCATATGGTATATGAGCATATGCATATGCTCCTGATAATCGCGTTGAACTCGCAGATTTTTGTTTGAAGGGAAACGGAGTTGTTTTGAAAGAAGGGCTTGAGGGAGAGCTGAGAGACTTCCCTTTTTTGGGAAGATAGATGACAGTGGCTTCTTTCGAGACCGAAGGGAAGTGGTGGAGCCGCTTGACAGCGTTTATGATGTTACAGATATCGGTAACGTGTTTTGGCGGTAGGACTTTCAGGACGCCGTTGTCAGCGCGTGGGGCTTTTCTTGATTTCAGAAATCGGATAATAAGGTGAACTACACGAGGGGAGGCTTGAAATCGGGATCAGTTGGGGTGAAGTTTTGAGCTGTGGCTTTGATATGCTCATGAAAGACGGTGAGATCCACAGGGCCTAGTAGTGGAGACCATTGTAGGCAGAGAGATTCTGCGAAAACTGCGGCCTTTCCTTCGTCTGAACAGTAGACAGGGCCGTTTTGTTTTAGGTGCGGGAGGTGGGAAGCTCTGTTTCGGAGAGAGCGGATCACTTTCCAAGCACTTTGGGGGTGTGTTTCTGCCTGTGGGATGTAATGGTCGACAGAGGAGCTGGAGAATTCCGTAAGGCGAGATTTAAGTTCACGCTGTATGACATTTAGTTCGGCACGGTGATCTTGATTGCGGTACCTTTGTCATAAATGACGAGTCCTGTTTTCCTCTTGAGGATGGCAAGAATATCCGCGGGTAGTGTTTTGGTCGCGGTCGACTTGGGACAGGAGGATGTGGAGAGCTCGATGGCGTTGGTAATTTCGTTTGACAGGTGATTTACCGCTTCGTTGAGTTCCGCTATTGTGTGAATTGGAATGCACTTAAAAGTAAAAGTTTCAAGGGTGTAACGGAGATGTAGCCAATCTAGCGAAGTTAATGGTTTTGATGGATTAAGAATTGGGCGGTCGAATTCTATTAGGACCGGAAGGTGTTTGGAATCTAACGCGTCTAGCGCGATGGGTTCAGCGGTAGATTGACATTTTTCGTGACGAAGATGTCCAAAATGTCAGTTTGCTGCCCAGCAAGGGCGGAAATGAATGTCGGAGATTGTGAGCATCAATTGCTAGATTGAGGTTCAGACTTTTGGCAAGAAATAATACGCCTTTATTATTGTTTTGTCGGCAACCCCAAGACAGGTGTTTGGCACTAAAGTCGTCTCCGACAATAGTCGGGATGTTTTCGTGGAAAAGNAAATTCGGACGCAACAGTAAAAAACTATATTTACAATCTTAACACTAAATAAATACAAAACTGTACAAGATTACTAAATGAAAATTAGAAGTTGCTTGAATAAAATAAAATGTTAATGATAACTGCTGGAATGTCAAATGTGAATGCTGAATAATGAATAATGAATGCTGAATGTCTGTTTTTATTTTTTTTTTTTTTTTTTTTTTGATGTCTCTTATCGTATATACCATAAAAACTGACATCCGTTATATATGCAGTAACAAGCATAGTGGTCCCGCCGAAGTCACTTCTAGCATGTTGCCGAATTTTTGGGAGTGGGTACGTATGTAGTGTATAATTATATTTTAAAAGAGCAGTTATTCTACTCTTTTAATATACGTAGTTTACGTTTATAAGATAATGATTAAGTAAGAAAAAATAAATTCATATTTTGAAACTTTTATTCTCTTTACTTGCTTTAAATGTATAAATTAACATTATAATTCTGTAGAATATTTTAAATTTTAACG
>NW_020440586.1:0-4325 GCF_000699045.2 Agrilus planipennis | reverse complement strand
TGTAACTCAGAAACATTTTATTTTTTGGTCTCGTGCCCGTGAGAACTTTTAATCATAAAGTCATAAAGAACATCATACTCTAATTTAATGTGAGCGAATAAGTCTGAAGCTGATTTTCTATAAGCATTATGCGAGGTCCTTTAACTGAAATAATTGTGTAGTAATTAATGAAATCACTACTTATTTCATTAACTACACGTAGTAGGCAATGGGGAGGATTGTATAAATAGAGGGCGTTACACGTATGATCTACTGACACTAAAATTCCGTTTGAGGATAAATCGATTAGCAATTTATTAAAAAGGAATCTAATTACTTTTCTTCCGATGCAATGTATTGCACGTAGAAATAGACCAGCTTAAATCAGAATTGAGAAGGAAATGCGAATCATGTAGTGTCAGAAAGGCAGACCTTGTAGAAAGGTTAGTAAAACCACCTCAAAATGTGTAACTTTTAAAGAAAAAATTTAGAATAGTTTTCTGTTAAAGTTAATGTGACAATACTGTACATGTTTATGTACTTTTTCTATTGTTTCCTGAGAAAATTCGTCTTAAACTTTTACAGATATTTTTTGTAGATTGAAAGCAATATGATAGAAATTTTAACCAGAATAAAATAAAGTTATGATAATACTACATGACGAGATTTATAAAAACAAATAGTACTCCATAAACTTAATTTAATATTAACTTAAAAAGACATATCTATTTTCTCTAAAATGGTGCTCAAATAACCTTAAATATGGTTGCAATTTGCCTAATTTTAGTTGTGATTGTTTTAGCACACAATTTCTTGTATTTTTTATTATTTCTAAGAAATGGTATCCATTTTCTTTACATTTCGACACTACACACATTCTTATTTTTGATAAATTTTGTAAAACTCGTAAATTCAATTAGTCTGTCTCTTTCACACATACGAGGTTTACATTAAGCTATCGGGTGTGTTCCGAAATATAACTCAACATACTGGCCAGTGCTGATGACGTCATAAATCGACGCCATATTGTACTGGTGTGCCACCATATTGTACTGGTGAGACAAATGTGATGTAGCAGTATATCAAACGGGCGTGTGTGCATCAGACTATGATGAATCTTTTGTTGCAAGAAACTTAAATAACTTTTGGAGCAAAATTGTTGTAAACGAGCACAAACACTATTATCAATATGTCGTCAATTTGACGTCAACGCACTGGCCAGTATATTTCGGAACGAATCAACAGTATGGCGTCGATTCATTACGTCATCAGCACTGGTCAGTATGCTGGGTTATATTTCAGAACACACCCCTTTTGTTCTCAAAATAAACCTGAGGATCATAGTAATAGCGACACGTAACGGGAGAAAATGGGAAAAGACTTCTCCATTACATGTGTCCAGCGTATCATTTACACAGTAAATATTATTATGGAAACTGCCAAAAACAGGATTACCAACCTTCTAGGTTCTAGAAAGTACCAAGAAAGATCATATAACCAGTCTCATTAACAATTGTAATCCACATATACAGTACAGCAAATCGCTGTTTTAAATGATATTCTTTTTTGATTTGTTAATTTTTTTAACTAATGCATAATTATGAAATGATTATTATCTACCAATTAAAAGTAAAATGAGTAACCAATCAGAATGCGGTATTTAAATGCGAACATGTTCATTAAACTTTACACCAGGAAACATAAACGCTTCAGTTAAGTGTTTCAGATTTCATCAAAACAATTGTTTTTGAAATAATTATCATTCATAGCGCACTAAATTATACACAAAGGAAAATTGTTTTTTGTGCCTTTTTAAAATTTGCTTGTTTTCTTTAAGTTATAGGAACTCGTTGTTTATGTTTCACTTGGTACAGGAAATGGCATAAGTACTTCCTTTGGTTACAGTTTAATGTCCGAATTTTTTTACGTCAGAAGTAAACAGATAAATTACTAACTACAATAATCCGGTTGTTATTGAGGGTAATTTTAGTTGAGAAAAATATCTGCATACATAGGTAGCAAAGCGCCAGCTAACATTTATAAACAAAAATAATTAGAAAAATTAAAGTTAGGAACCTACTGTTAAAGATTGATTAGTTTACTTACTTAGTTTGTATAAAGAGGAACTGGCAGTTATTGAGCTAGGGCTGCAACGTACAGAAGGAAATATAAGGAAGGGAGTCAAACGGGAATGCACATTGTCACCGCTACTTTTTAATCTATACATCGAAGACGCGATCAACTTCATTAAAGTCAGTACAACTGCAGGGATAGATTTACAGGGGCAAAAGATTAGTATGCTTAGATTTCCAGATGATATAGCGGTATTAGCATCTGGCAAGGAGGACCTAGAGATAGCTTTAAATAAAATGGAAGCGGTATTGACAAAATTGTATTGCATGAAAATAAATAAAAGTAAAACAAAAGTACTGGTATGCAAGGGAAGAAAACTAGGGAAAGAGCGAGTATAAAGATAGGAGACGAAAAATTAGAAGAAGTGGCTGATTTTAGGTGTTTAGGAAGTCAGATAAGTCAAGAGGAAAGAAGTTGTAGGGATATACGTAAAGCAGAGGATAGCGCAGGGTCGTGTCGCCTTTAATAAAAAGAAGACTCTTGTGTGCTCGCGAACGGTTAATTTAGAAATTCGAAAAAGGAGTGCGACGCTGTACGGGTACGAAACATGGACAGTGGGCGCGGCGGAAAAGAAAAGGTTAGAAGCGTTCGAAATGCGATGTTACAGGAGAATGGTGAGGATACCGTGGGAAGGGGAGGTTAGAAATGAAGATGTATTAGAAAGAATAGGGGAACAGAGGACTCTGTGGAAGTCAATAAGAAATAGGCGAGATAGGTTGGTAGGTCACCTTCTGAGGTATGAAGAACTAGTCAGAGACATATTAGAGGCAGAAACAGGAGTTATTTAGAGTAGAGGTAGTCCTGGATTAGATTATTGTTCGCAAATAATTAAGTATGTGGGTTGTTCTAGTTTTAGAGAAATGGGAAGATTAGCTCAGGATAGGAAAGAGTGGATGTGCGTCTCTAACCAATCTTAGGACCTAATGATAATAGAATGATGATGATGACCCACTGTTGTAGCTAGTGCTAGACAAATTTTTAAAATAATCTGAATTAAATCAGTTACCTGATGCAATATTTTTCAGTTTTCTTAAAGAAATCCATTAATCAAATAATCGTTTAATTGAAATAGTCGAGTATTTAGATTAATCGGAACAATCGATTAACTGAAATAATTGTCTACTCATTTAAATAAATAACCCATTAATCAATGGTAACAGATTTTCTGATAAAGTTATAACTGCATCTGAATAAAAGATAAAAGCAGGGATGTTCCTGTAATTCTAGAACAGCTTTAGGTATGTTTGTTTTCAGATAAAAAGCTTGTGGTTAACCCCATCCAGAAATGTAGGGTAAGATCTCCAGATATAATCATTTCTCTAAAGAACAATAATCTTCTTACCATCGATAATCAATTGTTAAATTTAATAATCGCCCAGCTTTCACTATTTTGATGTTAGTTGTGTTGGAACAGACCGGTTTCGTTTTCTTTTCTGTTTCAAAGCTCTTGCAAATTTTGAATAATATCATTTATTTTTTATGATGCGCATAGTGCAAAATTGACTCATCAGAAAATCAATTGATCGATCAATTTTAGTCGACTAGATAAAATAGGTAACAATTAAGGGAATTGCTTCAGTAAAAATCTATTATCAAGGAGTATGTAATTATCATTTAGTTTACATAGATTAAGGAATTCTTGTTGAAACATCTACGTATGTATTCAATGCTTTAATATTAATGTGGGTAACATAGTCGATTTATTTGAAAAATTAAGATTTACAGACATACCTACGTATAGGTGTTAGTTTTGACGTTAAAAATGTAAAAGTTATTTAAAATTTTACAGTTGTAGACAAAAGACAATGTGTTACTTTAAAAAATGGAAAATTTAAATTACTGTAGTTACATATTTTACTTGAACATAAAAGGTTAAGTATAGTTTATCTTGTCGAAAAGTGTCATTAAAGGAGAAAAATGTAAAGCATTGCGTTTTTTAATAATTATATTTCTATATTTTCTGTTTTAATTTTACGTTATTGGCCCAATATTCAAGACTATTAGGTTCCCACATCTTAATCTAGTACGGATAAAATAAGTATAGATAGAAGCATTTTAATTTTCGCACCACGATAGGCGTGACATGCTTCAGTTGATCGATTTGGAAAAATAATTTATTGTTTACGACACGGTCTACTAATGAAACGTCTTGTTTCTTGATCATTTTACGTTTGCAAGCAATAGTTTAAAAATATGTCTTTAAGAATCTGTTG
>NW_020440585.1:2311-4353 GCF_000699045.2 Agrilus planipennis | reverse complement strand
CGACAAGGTTATAAACAATATTTTCACAAATTAAAACGTCCGTTGAATGTTTAAAATCTTGACATTAGCACTTAACTACACTTAAAAATTTACATCAAAATGGAACTGTTACGCCCTAATACAATACAATGACAGTTTCCCGAAAGAATTCCTTACTAAGGCAATGTGAGTATCTAGCTACTACATACATAATATATATACATACGTATATATGTATATAATATAATAATGCGGTGATTTACATTCGTTGTCTAATTGTTTATTAGTATCTCGTATTAATTATATCAATTAATATGCATATAATTGAATGTAAAGTGTTCTTAAATACTCGGTATGCATATATGTCGAAGCCAAGTCGTATAAATAACGGTTCACAATTCCACCTAGGCGGATTGTAATGCAGTGATTTGTGCATTAGGATGTGTATATATACATGCATATGCAACCAACTTTACATCCGAATAAAATATTTAAACCCGCTCATTTTTTCCAAGTACCATGTCTAACCGATCACTCGTTCAAATTTTTGCGTAATGTCTCTTTTACACAATTAATCTTAAGAATCATTCAGATTACTAATTGTAAGATGCACTATAACCTATGAAATAGTGATGAAGTACTCGACTCCAGAGGCTTTACCTATTTAAGAAACATTACCGAAAACATTTTTAAGATTTAAAATTTTTATTTAAGTACTAACATTAAAATAGCAGAAGGCACTTCAAATTTATTTATTAGATAAGTGAACCGACCAAGTTGTAGGTAATAAAAGTTTTAAATTCGTATGGTAAAAAGTAGCATAATCCGAGGTTCTAGTCCAGATGAATTTACACTTCCAGCTTACAGGTATTTACTAGTCTCATAAAATGCAAATAAACTGAATTTCAATCATAAAAATTTATTCCAGTTCTTTACGTTCACCTTTCAAATAATCAACAAAATTACAGTTTTATTTCCGAATATCATGATCAACGAAGATATTTTCTTATTGGTCAACGTTTAGAATTCACCATTTTTACAATCGCATCAAACTTGCAGCTTGCACAAAAACAAGTGTTATAGTTTCAAGATCTTTCAACAAACGTCTTATTCTAAGCAGTAAGTTATTAGGGCTGAAATCTGGTATGTATGGGAGTAGCCTTAGTTCAGATAGGGTCCTGATCGGGCAACAGACTCGGGCATATCAGAAATGTGTTTTAACAGTTAACAATATCTCAGAATACTGACAGAGAGATAGAATTAGATACTTACTTGAGATATAACGTGAGGACTCAAATAATAAAAGACAACAGGACTTACAAACGAATTATTTCTCTTGTACATTACATACAATTAATGTATATCAATACACTACAATATAAAGTACTTGTCAAACACAAAAAGTACCGAGGGGCATGTGCTAGAGGTTTAGGCTATTGCTTAGCGTTTGGGAGGACTCCGGGTCCGTCTACCCTAGTCCGTCTGCCCCAGTCCGTCTGCCCTAGTCCTGGATTTCCTTGACTCACAATGTTGCGGAAGTAATATTCCATAGATAAATAATCTTTCATTCTCTTGTCTTGATTTCGTCCGTTTGATCTTTCTTACTCCAATCGCCACCCTCCTAAGATTCCTAAAAGAATGTTCCCTCTTCACTCTGCTTCCAACCTATCCTTCAGCATAATCCGGAAGGATTGCCCAGTCGCCAGCAATGGTTTTTTAAAAGATTTTTCACAAGAAGTAATCCAAATGGGGTGGTACATTTTGTTCTACTACACAACATTAATGAAGCCATGTAGTTTCTACTCCTACCTCTAGTTTGTTTGACTAGCACAATTCACCACAACTCTTTTAAAAAAAAAAAAAAAATGATGGTGCCAAGTCACCAGAGATATTATTAAGTACCGCTAAATCGGTGAGAAATATTAATAATGATTTTGTACAATTGTCGAACGAACCACCGAAGAAAGGCTTTCTAATAATAATTCTCTCTCGATATAGGTCTCTCCAAAGACAAAAAAATTCTCTTTGACCTTTGCGACTGTCGCTGTAACAGTGACAGTGAC
>NW_020440585.1:0-1555 GCF_000699045.2 Agrilus planipennis | reverse complement strand
TGTTCGGTGTTACAAAGACATTTCTTAGTTATATTATTTTTGGTATAATTCTTAGGTTTATTAGGTTATTCATCTCCTTTCATTTGTATATTTTGTAAATAGATGTTCTTCCCTGGTCGTAAATGCAATTCTTACGACCAGCTAAACTAAGTTTATTATCTGGTTTGCCCAGACATCATTTCTCGGAGGGTTGGTACCTGACTGGGTAATTTCACCACCAGATGTACTTTCAGGTATAATCCATTTCGACTTTTTCCATCATTATCGTGGGGGTGGAGTAAGTTATAAATGAGTGTTCTTGTAAGATTTAAAACAGATCCAAATCTCATTCCAATCAATCAATTTAAAACCAAAATATTAACCAAATTAACCGAAAAACAAGTTATTACTTGTGATTTGTGTACCATATCACTAACCGACATTGTATATATTGTGTATTGTGTAAATAAAATTGTATATAAAACAAATCTACAGTCCATTACTTCTTCGAAGTGATCTCATTCCAATCAATCAATTTAAAACCAAAATATTAACCAAATTAACCGGAAAAACAAGTTATTCCTTGTGATTTGTGTGTCATACCACTAACCAACTTTGTATATATTGTGTATTGTGTAAATAAAATTGTATATAAAAAAAATCTACGGTCCATTACTTCTTCGTAGTGATTTCACCAAATTAGTAAACCGGCGGGATACCGCCATATCGAACAAATGTTATAAGTACTTGAAGATTGGGTTGGAGAAGACAAGTTGGAGATAAACTAATTTGAGATTGAAGAACAATTTTAGTCACAAGTAGGATAAAGACCAATTAGGTACAAAATACTTATTACTTATCGGACCTATTGGGTTGTATTTGTCATGTTTCACCATACATCTGCATCTCTCCTTGTTAATTTCAAATTATAAATTCTTGTCCGCTAGAATTGCTTGAAAGTAGTTTAAATGCTACAACGAAAGTGTTTAATTTGTAGTTAATAAATATGCTGCTTTCACGAAGTAAGAAATTTGAAAAGCTATTAGATTATACGTCGTCACTACACTTAATAAATGCGGACGCGACAAGGGTTCCCGTTTTGAAAACTGTCCATAAAACTGTTTACCTTCCTCTCTCCGCTTACACGGACACACGCAGACACTAGAACTACAAGTGGATGCATTTGTCCGTTTATATTATCGATGTTATTTCGCACCTTTTTACCAAACTTTTTAATATGTACATAATTTCTATGCACACATACATATGTATACTGTGAGATCGCGTAGCAGCGCGTGCAAGTTCCGTTATATTTACGTTTCTCCGTTTTTTTTTTATTCGCCAGATTGATGGACAGCCACTCTTAACGATCACAACTTTATTTCGAGCTAAATTTAGAAGGTAACCGACTGAAAATACATGCAAGAACATACGTACATTTACACACGGATCAGTGGCGGTTCGTAATTTCTGATGAAATGAAGGAAAAGAAAGTCGAATTGGTAAAAAAAAAAAAAAACTTTTGGGTGTTTCATTCCCACCAGCCAGTAATGCTGGTGGGCGGGCAGTCCCTCCG
>NW_020440584.1:0-4340 GCF_000699045.2 Agrilus planipennis | reverse complement strand
TAAAAAAGGAGAAAAGAACTAATTGATAATACAGATACCAGTCCCCAGCAGTCTATTGTTATTTTATTTTTGTATTCAATTGGTTTGTTGCGTAAGCATATTGAGGAGGTCACCATGGTCCATATTGTTGAGTGTGGGCAAATCGATACCGAGAGCGTCGGCAACATTTTCCATATCTAAACCGAATGATTTGAGGAGATCGATGAAGTCCATTTCTTCCCCTGTGAAAGGGTTATGTAAACGGGGGCACGACCTATTACACTGAGGCCAACTGCATCTTTCTAACAGTCTGTCGTGGCAAGGGCGTGATCTAGGATGTTTCTGTGACCTTAATACTGACCTTTCGGACCTTGACGTTTGAAGAAGAGGCTGATTTGCCGCAGAATTCGCAGAAGAATTTTGCTGTTGATTTTTATCTAAGAAACAATTGAAACCTAACAAAACTTGTATAGGAGAAAACATACACCTATATTTATATAATATTTACCTCTTCTCCTTTTATTCCTTCGCCTTTTCCTTTTTTTGTTCTTGCGCCTCTTGTTTGTATCGAGTTGTTTGAGTCTCGAATTTTCTTCTTCATATTTGACGGTCACGTTGTCTTTGGTGACGTTAGCAAGTTCATACGTTTGCATTTTGGGAGAAATTTTAGATTTCTGATGTCCCAAAGTCGATTCTTCGGCATACAGTTTCATGAACTTCTTCTTATGCATCCTCCTTTTGATCGGCCGCTGCTCCCAACATTGGAGCGATTCGGCAAAAGAAATCTCGTCGATTTTTAAATTTAACCAGTCTCTTTTCGTTAGGATGGAATGGGAAATACAGGATGGCGCGAAAACTGCCGAAACGTTTTCAAAACTTTGCCTAAGGGCGTCGCCCATTTTGTGAATGTAGTCCCATTGTTGTTTGGTTACTGGCGCTCCAACGTTGTCAGCGTCCATCTGCGCTTCGTCGAAGAGCCATTGAAATATGAACAGAGGAGCTGGAAATTTAGACGTTAGTGCGAGAAGATTGCGGTGATGCTGTTAGGTACCTTTTAATGTGGGGTACAACCTATATCCAAAATAGCATCTCCAAGGTTCATCTAGATACATTTGTCTACAACGTTTTGGTACTTTCCCTTGCCAGAGTTGCATCCCCTTTCGTATAGCGTCCACCTGTAATAATAATTCCCTGATCAGCCAGTTTTAATCATCCCAAAAATTCGGGATTTTACCGTTGGGGTTCCTTTTGGTGCGTATGGTGTTCTGTCCAAAAACCATCCGGAATCAGCAACACCCCTGACTGTAATGTGATTCAGTTTTAGAACCCGATGTAATAGTTCTTGCACTGGGTCCAAATTGATCATAACCCCCGTCCCTCCTGCACTGCTACCGACGAGAAGAAGTTCCGTGCTATTCTCTAGTCCCAGAGGGACTAAATCCCTAACCACTTGCTGGACTATAGAAGCACCCATGAAACTAAACATTTCATTCCTTGAAGCTTTTCTCGTTCCGCTCCATGTATCGCTGGAGCAGTACGGGATGAACACGTGGTTCGAATTCCACCAATAGGGATTCTCATATTCGTTAGGGGAAAGAATTCCACCAACTACAAAAACAAATCGAAGATGCGTATCGTAAAGAAATTGTGGAAAAAGATGTCTGATATATTTGTACCATCTTTAGTTTCTGGCCATTGAGACGAAGTCATGAAATGTCTTTGCCTCAACCATCTATTCCGACAGGTGTGGTGGTCGTAGCAGTACCAACCCCCTTCCAGGAAGACAATCCATTTTCTACTGGTACTAGATTTTCGCAAGTAAAATCTACAAAAACGTTTCGACATCTAATAACTGAATAAACAGTAGTACAAATTATAACCATACCCTGCTTGAGATTTATCGTTGCATGTGATAAATCTGTTCGAAAGGTAAACCTTTTTGAGAGAACGCATCTCATCGTTGGATTTGGACGTTTTGGATTCTTGCAGCCTATGAATCATGTTCGTATTAATAGTGGCTTCTATTAATTCACTGGCTTCTCTTTTGGGATAGGCAAAACAGAACGCGAAGAAATAGAGGACCATTGTCTAAAACAAAGATGTACGAGTGTTACATGCGTGAGCCGTGTGGCTAATCGTCCTGTACTCTTTTTTAAAGTCTGTAAAATGCCGAAACATTTCATTTGATGCATACATGATACATGTACCTTTAATCTACGCAAACGAATTGCCAAAACTACAGAAATAATAAGTAAAATCAATACTATTGATCTCTGATTTTGCAGTCCCGGCACATTCACCAATATGTATCATTTTGTTGGCGTCTGAGTCTACTGATTAGTAGGCGGCGAGTATATACCTATTTATATTTAGAATGGATACCAATACATATAATATAAATGCTATATAATCATTTGATGCAACCGAAAGTAATTATACTTTCAAAGGATCTCTTGACATGTCTTAAGCGCCGCTACTGATTAAGTTAAGGCGCATTGTAATTGTCAATAAATTATTAAAATACAGCCCATTATCTGGTGGCTCAAAGAGGCCGCTGCTAGGAGATATATTGGTTGTAAATAAGCTCGCTATGGGTTCCCGAAACGAGACCTTTACAAGGGCCATTTTTCTCTTTTTGAAGTCAAATCTGCAGGTGTTCATCGTTTACGGCCATGGTTCTTTCTGTCTTCAAGATTCGGTAATTTCCACCTCAAATAAACCTTCGCCAATATGTAATGGTAAATTTTAGTTACAGACGTTAGATAAAAGCTGAATTAGTAACATCGTATTACGTTTCATATATGATACATCCGATACCCGTTAAACCAATTTTATTTTATTTTTTTGCAATTAGAGTGCAGATGGAATGTAGGTTCTACAATTTTAATGACTCCGTAAGCATTTGTGGGGTAGGAAATTACTGGAGCGTGGACCTTTTGCTAAAATTACGTTAAAGTTTTATTACACAGTTAAAGCAGTTTATAGCATGACTAACAAGGGTAGCACTGGTTTTTTTTTTTAACTTCTCTGAAAATACAACAGTAAATCATTCTTAAGAGGGCATCCCTTCCCCGGCTACTGGCTGCAGGTACTTAATAAATACACCTGTGCAATCCATTTACTTTAATAGCTTTACATAAAGCTAAAATTTGACGTTGCGGGGAGGGCTAAGGGTGGTAAATATCGCTCCCGCAATAGGCACATTTAAATAGAATTCTGTAAAAATATAATAATAAATTATATTATTGTTGGTCTGAAGTAATTAATTGTAGTGCTTAAAAGGTTGGTGCGACCGAGTGTCGCAGGCGACGATCGATACCGCGGCTCCTTTTGATGCAGACAGCTACGGTTGTAAAAGGAAATGACGAGAAGCTTTCGGAATAATCAAGAACATGCTATAATGCAGTTGGTTAAAGACAGGTGATATAAATGGAGTGCAAACCGTTATATACGTATGGATATAAATGATATCAAGTGTATATAGTGTATTACTGTAAACAAATATAATAAACTGGTTACACGGGTAGGTAGAGGTACAACGCCTACACAAAAAAAAACAGTTATTCCAGAAACTTCCTTAGACTTTGATTGATCTCTATACCATTGCGGGTAATTTTCCTTTTACTATTTGAACTTCGGTCTCTCAACTGAAAATAAAATCGATGATAAGTGTCGGTTTCTAGCCGAAGTGCTAAAATTTATCGCTTCCTCTGCCTTAAAGTGTTTACTTGTAGCAAGTTAAGTGCACCAAAACAAGACGGTTAATTAAATGTAATAAGGAACTGTGTCCGTATAGGCATATAAAAACGTGAATTTTTGGAATTCCAAGCAATTTTCGTATGAAAATAACATCATTAGAAATAAAGATGGAAGCAAGTTAGCCGGGTTAAAAAACATTCTAGGTGATAGTCGGCATCTTCAAAGGCTTGCTAGACCTCTTATTATCTGCTGCTACTGTCGACGAAGCTCGATTTGCCGGTCTCGCTGACTATAACCAATCTAAAGTGTGCAACTTCAGTGATTCGGGAAAACATTAACTGCTCCAACGTATTTCAAACATCACATTATCTGTAGATTTCGCTCGTGCGTCAGAAAAGGTGAAATTCCGATAAAGAAATGTGAAATGTTTATGTTGGATGAACGTTTTACCTTAACAGTATACCTTAACTTAACCAAACATAGAAGATAGAGCGGAGAACAATTTGTTTAATCACTTTCTTCGTGTTAAAAATTGTTTGAAAAATTAAATTTAAAGGAATTGTTTGCAAATAGGTATGCAACACATCGTACACTTCAGCATAAGAAATTGCTGATACTAACTACGTAATACTACTTTGTCCTGTGCTGACAGCATAATTTTC
>NW_020440583.1:0-4369 GCF_000699045.2 Agrilus planipennis | reverse complement strand
ATTATACAATATTTAGATGAATCCTTTATGTCACCACGACGATGTCGGTGAAGCCCAAATGGTTAACGAGAATTGTCCTTCTTACGGATCCTTAGCATAATTCGTCCAAATTTGGATGGTTGGAACTGCAACGGACCCGTAGGAAAAATTTCCATTCAATTTCCATTTAAAAAATACCATTAAATTACCACTGATAATAATTAATGGTAATAAATGGAGAATTGCCAATGGGATTCCCATTCCCGAACTGCTGAAACCCATTGCATTCCATNTTTTGTCCTTTTGAAGTAAGGAATCGATTTTATTATTTGTTGACATTAGTATATTGTACGGGCTTGGTCCGTAGCTTCTCGTGATACCATTTTTTTACTCTATATTATGACGTAGGTAGAAATGGTCTTGATATTTCAATTGTTTCATTTTCCTTTCTTTTTACAAGTGAAACTCACGAAGTGTCGCCAGGATGAACCCTCTTATGCGCCCATGTGAGAGAACCCACTTAGCAGGACGGTCTGGGGAAGGACATCGATTCGGTTTCGGGTCCATCTTTGGTCTAAAGTTTTTCTTAGTTTCTTTGTATCATAAACCCAAATTCCGGAAAAAATTAATATTCGACAGATAATTTTACTGTCCTCATCATTATCCAGTCATTTCCACCTTATCCGTCAGCTTTACATTAGGGTGTAGGGTCTCAACGATCACCGACCATTTCAATTCTGTTTGGTAATAGTGGAGGGGATAGTTGAAATTTATTTGGGAGATATTTAACGAAGTTTCCGTATTAGATAGAAACAAATAAATCCAAAACGTTCGTCGAATAACTAAATTTTAATTCCATTAACTGCACCTAAATAAATATTCTCGTATTAAATGTTTCTCGTTGTGAATGTAATCACAAATAGGTACCTGTTATAATACAAACGTATGTATAAACCTCAAATTCAATAATTTTACAAATGCATAGTGGAATATGTTAGTTATACGGAAATATAATTAAATGGAATTTGGATTAAGTGTTTAATATAATATGTTGTTCAATTACTACTAACAGAAACAGTTTTTGTAAGTTTTACCGTTGAGGACAGTATCAGAATTCATTATTTTTGTTTGGTCCTGATTTTATTATTAATACGTTCTATTTCAACTTACGCGGTCTGTTCAAAAAGTATCGCGATTTTTAAATTTCCGCGGGTTGAGATGTGAACCAGGAAAAGCGTGCCGGACACCAGAGCACGTCGACAACAGACGAAAACATTGATGAAGTGAAAGAACAAAAACTAGATTATTGATTTTCCACCACCTAATTGGCAATATCACTACTCTTGCACCTGGGCAAGCAAAAACTTTATCGAAAAAGGCTAATAGTATATGTGAAACAATTATTTTTCCATTTATGCCAAATGGTTTTGAATGGAATTTACAAATTTACCATTGATTCCCATTGAAGTTCAATGGAATTTTTTTCTGCGAGGAATTATTGTAAATGGAAACAATTATTTTTCCATTTATGCCTAATAGGTTTTAAATGCAATTTACAAATTTACCATTGATTCCCATTGAACTTCAATGGAAATTTTCCCTACGGGAAAGTATACATATATAGTATTTATAGAAGGTGTAACCGAAATAAGTGCGGAGTTCTGGAAGGCCTCAATTAGATGGAATAAGGAATCGCATGGTGAGTATAGCAGTGCGATTAAGGGACAAAAAGAAGTTAAAATCCGAAGCCAGTTCTGGGCGTAATTTGATAATCTTTCAGTACAAATTGCCATAAGGACTGTGCCAGAAGACAGACTTCAAAAGTTCATTCAAAATTACTTCTCATTCGCGCAAAAACGTGATGCATTTGACAAGCCGCATTTATAGTAAACATCACACGGTTTTACACATCATTGGAATTGTACACTGGCGTTTGATTCACGCCCTGTTTAATATAGCCCAATACTTTTATTTAGCTTTTCATTTTATTTTATCCACATACTCTACAATATTTGATTGTTCTACTTTTGTGGGAGCATCCTTTATACTATGCAAAAAACATACTTTCATCTCGCCAGCATCATTTCCATTTAAATGCTTGGTATAAATTTCCTGCCACACTGAGCTTCTGCGACTTTAGCGTCGCGTCAGGCACATCCGCTTAACTTCAAAGATAACTTGATACTAGTATCAAAAGCCACGAACAAAATATCGAATCCTGTAATACGTTTCCCAAGCTTGCTTCGCTTCTTATGTATATCAAAATGCAAGTTCTATTTGAATTGAGTTAACAATATTAGCCCAAGTTATGGTTAAGTAGAATTAAATATAGAAATGTATAATAATCTTAAAGATGCTTACATACTGGTTCATATTACAACAGGTAAATAAATGGGAACTAATTTTCTACTGCATCTATTTATTTGTATAAGTCTTCATATATAGAAGTAAATTATTTAACTTCGAAGCACAAGTTTATATAACCGTAGATGTATTATTTAGTCTTCTTGTTCCGCGCGTTATTCCTAGGAAATGTATACAATTCCAAGTCTATTTAGGAAATCTATAAAATATTGTTTCAAAGATTTTTTAATACACACATATACTGGGAAATGTATACACTTCCTAAGAATTGTATGAAATTCCGATGTTATACTAGAAAATGTATAAAATTAATGCTTTCTGTGAATAAAATGAATAAAACACGTTAATAAACTGAGAATCACCAAAATATATACGAAAATGATCAGCATAATCACCTCTACAATATACTTGAAATTCAAGGTCATTGTGTTTGCTGAAACAAAGATAACCTCGTCACATTAGACTAATATCTAATATATCAGCCAGCACAAGCATTAAAGAAATTCCCGTCTGTCCTAAATCTCCTTAACCAAACAATAACCTCATCAATGGATATAGGTACATCTCCAAACAGTCTGCCGTATCATTGCCTATTTAGTATTACCTGTAATACATTTCAGATTGCTATTTAGGAAATGTATAGGTTTCCTAGCAAATGTGTCTAATATAATTTATTTCACACATTTCCGGGCGATTTTAGGAATTATATACATTTCCTAGGAATTATATACAATGATGGATTTCATGCATTTCCGGTAATATTAACCATATCCCCTAAGGTGCTGATCAGTTATAAACATAGTCAAAAATATTGGTAAAACCCTCTCTAAGTTCCTTTTTTTCGTATAGCAGTTCTTCTCCACCTTTCATCTATCTTACTTTCCGCCGGTATCGATCGCCTGCGGCATTCATTTATAACAAGTTTATTATACAGCACACAAGGTTAGTTACGACTTACGTTCACTCGGTCTGACTGTTTATTAGCTGCTAAATTTTTTTAAAATTGCTAAAACAATTTTAGCTTTAATCCGTTCTATTTCATGCTTTGTACAGAAGGTTTGGGGGTTTGGCTTTAATTTTGTCTTATTAGGTTTCAAGTACCTCGTTGTAGATACTCACGTAGACATTTAAAAGCAATTGGTTGAATATTTTCATTTTATATATTTATACATTAAAGCAGTAAAAGTATTCATTTTGAATTTAACATTTCCAAAAGCTCTTGTTCGGGCTAAAAATAATAATGGCTCTTTATTGAAAAAACATGAAAAGAATTGTCGTTCAGTTAGGAAACCGTATATAAATACAAGAGTTCTTCGTTATTCCCAATGAAATCAAACGATACCCACGACTTTTTTTATCCTAATTTGACCTGTTGCTCTACTAACCGGAAACCACAAACACAAGATAAAAAAACAATATAATTCCTTCGTTGCTTTTCAAATTGGTACACCACAACACGATACAAATCACGATCTCTGTCATTGCGTACAAACCCTACTGACGTCTGTTAGTGACAGAATCGGCACAATTTTTACTTATAGAATCCGCATCTAGGATGTGATCGTTTAATCACAATCGTTAATAAAAAATCGCCAATTTTGAAGTATTCCAGATGGAAGAAAGAAACTCTAAATAAGGCGGGTGGGTCTAAATATCTATATTCTGGTGTAAAGTTGGTTGCATACATTCTAATGACATGTGATAACCATTAAACTTTTGTTTAACATGTACAGTAGTTTGCATATACTTAAAAGTGTACAAATAGAAAGAAACGAAAATGGTTACCAGTTAACTGCAGAATCCTAAATCAATTTTTATAAAGTGAAACTTTTATTACATCGCCTCAAATTTTTTCGTCCATCTATCGCATTACAGCCGGCCGCGGGGTAGGGGTAAAACTAAAAGGCGCTCAGCAGAGCAGCCAAGGTCAATGGCTCGCATGAGCTAACCGTGTAGCATTTATATTCTCACTCATTCGTGCAAGTGCATGACAATTACATTTATAGACTGTGAAACTTAAAGCGAA
>NW_020440582.1:2552-4362 GCF_000699045.2 Agrilus planipennis | reverse complement strand
GATATAACTCAGAATTAAATTCGGAAGCTCGATCAAAAGCAGCAGATAAATTAGCTCAGAATTTATCCTTGCAACAAAATACATTTATGCGGATGACTAAGGAAGAAGAAGATGCTACAAAAGCGAGTTATGTGATTGCCCATATAATTGCAAAGAAAAATAAACCATTTTCTGATGGTGAATATATTAATGAATGCATGATTGCAGCTGCTGATATTGTAAGTCCGAGTATTAAAAATAAATTACAGAATCTAAGTTTATCTCGACGGACAATAACACGTAGAATTGAATGTATTGGTGATGATCTGAATATGCAACTGTTGGCAAAACTATAATCGATAACATGGTATTCAATAGCTCTCGATGAGAGTACGGATCTGAAGGATACAGCTCAATTATTAATTTTTATAAGAGCATGTGCCCCTGATTTTGACATAATCGAAGAACTTTTATCAATGGAATCTATGAAGGATCAAACAACTGGAAATGATATTTTTGAACAAGTAGAGAATTGCTTAATCAAATATAAATTACCATAGAATAAACTCGTGAGTGTGACTCTTGATGGAGCACCAAGTTTAACCGGCAAACATTCGAGAGTTCTGAAGAAAATGAAGGACAAAATTAGTGAGGAAAGTGATAAGGAACTAATTACAATTCACTGTATTTTACATCAGCAGGCTTTATGTAAAAACGTGCTACAGGTTGAACATGTTACATCTCGTATTGTTAAGTTAGTTAATTTTATTCGATCAAGGGATTTGAATCATAGACAATTTACTAGCTTCCTCCAGGATCTCGATTCCGAGTATACAGATGTCCTTTAACACAGCCACATTCGTTGGCTAAGTTTGGGAAAAGTTCTGCGTCGGATATGGGAATTGAAAAATGAAATAAAATTATTTTTAAAGATGAAAAACATATCCGATTTTCCAGAACTTAAAGACCATAANGGTGGGATAGTTTCCTAGGAACTGAGGTTTAGATACAAAAAGTAGTACCTTGTTACTTTTTAGGGTTCCCTACATTCGAATGAAAACCGGAACCCTTATAGGATCACTCATGTGTCTACCTGTCCTACATAAATTGGTGCATAAAAAATTGTAGATAAAATATTAAGCAATACTTATACACATTATCAGGGCCGGTCGGAGCCAAAATTTTCTCTTGGACAACCGCTCTTTTCAGCGCCTCCTATTAGTTATTATACTTATTATATCACATTATTGCATGAATAAACAAAATAACTTAAATCTAAAGCCGCCATTTTCTCGATAAAGTAGAACGCAAGTTATTTTATATTAATTTTAATTTGGAGAAATATCTTTCCGCAATAAATTCGCCGAAAATTAAACGAAATAAAAGCAGATATAGATCTACTGAGGGTGCATTCATCGTAAAACACTAAAGAAATAATGAAACTGAAACTTACGTATTTGCTTAACATATTTTTCAATTCGAAGAGTCTGAACTAATTTTCTCAAAAGTTATAAAAAAACAGCGGCTTTTTGCCCGTTGCAATTCCAAGTAACGTTTGATCGACTCGCTTACTGTATGATTTATTCTTTATTAGTGCCATGCTTTCTGCGAAAATAAACTTAACTGACAAAAGAAATTTCCTGAAAGCATAACATTTTCTTTTTATAACTATAGTACAGAGCCGGGCAAACTCGTTGTTGGTTTTAAAATTCATTAATTGACATCCTTAGCAAAAACTATACTTAAAATTAGAAAAAGAAACTGTTTGGCCCGAGGTCAAATTTTCATCTGCAATGTGGCCCGACTATCAAAATATTTGCCCACCCCTGGT
>NW_020440582.1:0-944 GCF_000699045.2 Agrilus planipennis | reverse complement strand
TGATTACTAGACTAGTAATCCCATCTCTAGAACATACCCACTAAAAACCCTAAACTCTTGAGGATACTCCATTGCACCCCGCGCGGAACCGCCGTCAGGCATTACTTCGCCCGGGGAGGACTGGCTAGTTGCTGCCTACTTCATTGTTGTCGCTGTGGGCGTCTCCTTGGTCGATCTCCTTGGAGAGTTTTCATCATCTTGGCCGCTGCATCGGCCACTGCCTTCCAATTTTCCTCGCAACGAACCATCAGGCCGACGAGGTTTTCTGGCGTACCATGGCAATGGAGAATTCCATCAAGTTCCGCTCTCTCTGCAGCGAAACGGGGGTACGAGAAGAAAATGTGCTCCGCGGTTTCGTCTTCATTTGGACAACTTGGACATGATGGTTCGAAGTCCAAACCGAACCTCTTGAGGTAGGCGCGGTAGTTGCCATGTCCGGTCAGTAACTGCGTGACATAAAAGTCCACTTCTCCGTGTTTTCTGCTGAGCCACATCGCGATGTCTGGGATCAGACGATATGTCCATCTCCCGTTTTCCGGGGCTACCCAGCGCCGTTGCCACATCTCTATCGTGCGGCTTCTCTCTTCTGCTGCAGGTGATCTGGTGTCGTCAGTGTCACTCTGCCTTCGTTGGTAGATTCTACGTCGCTCATCCGCCAAGATGTCGATTGGCGGGAGGCCAGCCACTACACACACAGCATCATAGGACACTGCGCGGTAAGCGCATGTGACGCGCAGTGCACTCCTCTTGTGGACGCTGATCATCGGGCGAGCATACGAAGCCGTTTCCATGGCTGGCGTAATGACTGGCGCTGCGTACAGCAGAATGGAGCTGCTGACCGTGGAGAAGAGCTGTCTTCGGCTCTGTCGTGGTCCTCCTGTGTTCGGCATTTGGTTTACGTTGAGCTTTTCGGTTGGGTTCTCTTTCGAGTGCTATAATAAATT
>NW_020440581.1:0-4377 GCF_000699045.2 Agrilus planipennis | reverse complement strand
GTTAATACAAACAGAATGTAATCCATTGTTTAAGGTTAAAAAATTGAACACGTGAATTGTACATACCTAAATACATATGTCTTTCATATACCTTTTATACGTCAAAATTAATTTTTTACTTCTAACTTATGATATAAATTTATTTTCGATTTACTAACCGTTAAAAATATCCAAATTTGATGTATATTACTCGACTCGGCATGAACTCAAAATATAAATTTAGTAACTAAATAATATGAACAATAAAAAACATCTAAAGGTATAAACCAAAACGTAACAAAAAATAAAAGAGTATTAATTTTAATTTTTGACAGCTACCCCGTAAAATATACTTCAAATTTTCGATATCAAAGTGCATTTCTTATAATGTGCCTGTAGGACGAATTCGCTCGCACAGTTTGAAAAACTTTTTTTTATATGGCGTCAAAGTTCAGAATTTTCCTATAAAATGACATTTTTATATGTACAACACTAGCCAGTGCCCTAGCATAGTATTCTGTTTTGGGGAAAGGGAAGAAGGTACAACCAATTAACCAAGTGTTGTAATTTAATTTTCCCATTAATGTTTTACAGACACACGCGAAAAAATATGCATTTATAAATAAATAAAATATAATTATCAAACATTGATACTAAATCAACTTAATTTCATTTCACTACAGAATATCTCAAGTTAAAGGGGAAAAGTTTTTTGTTGCTGCTATCACACCCTCGCTGGGAATCGAACGCGGAAGACATTCTTAATAAGTACAATAGGTTAATACTGTTGGCTTACTCGAATTTGCCTATGCTTAAATTTCGTCCACAAATTCTCCATAGTGTTGAAGTCAATAGCATCACAAAGATATTTTTGCGCTTTTTACCATCATGTCTCCCCTGTAAATTAAGTAAATTAAAGAAGCTTGCTGTAAATATTGGCTGACTTCTTTTCTTTAGTATCTTGGTATTTTTGAGTACCAGAACAGATTTACGAATTATCCCGTCTAGTCGCCATTGATGTATCTCTACATGCGATTAAATGCATCTAGTAGCCAAAGTTACTATGGGATATTTGACTCGAAATATTCACCGGAAGACCGATTTCTTGATGATACTGTAATGGTAATTTCTGTTACCTGCGAGAGTTCAGTGAACACCTGACTGAGGCCCGATATTACTTTTATGGTACCTAAGTCCATTTGTAATTTTATTACAACCCGTATACAAGAATGATCTTCTCAAACAGTTTCACTTACAAGCGTTTTACACGAAATTATGACAGAAGTCTATTTTTAACATATTTCCTAATTAACAACACAAGTTGAAAAAGCCAATTAAGGGTGATATTGGTTAGGGGAGCATCCNACTTACAAGCGTTTTACACGAAATTATGACAGAAGTCTATTTTTAACATATTTCCTAATTAACAACACAAGTTGAAAAAGCCAATTAAGGGTGATATTGGTTAGGGGAGCATCCCTTTGGCTAGGGGCCTGACACTAGCTGTAATCTATCGCTGTTCGGGATACCCCGGTCGGGAATAAAACTAGGCCCATCCCGTCGATGTAATAAGCGAGTTAGTTATTCGTTGAAAGGCATAATCAATGTGCATACAAAAATTGTAGTTGAAGACCTATTTATTTAGTAAGCGGAAAGTCAATGAAATTGACAGAATGTATAAGATACAAATTAGCAATTATACAATGCTTCCATTTAAGGGGAAACTGTATCTAAAACGCATCAATTTCAGCGGCATTAAAATTTTAGTATCACTGTGCATAAAATATAGAAGCGAACAGCTGAAAGCAACAAGAAACGAATAAGCACTTAAAATGTTAATGACCATAATTGCGTTCTTATTATTTTAATTAATCTTAATAATAGCCGCTTATAGAAAGTTGTACAGTTAATGACATCTCAACGTTTAGCCAATCGTAGACAAGTATCTACGAATCTATTTATGGTTTATATAATAAATAATAACATACAAATTCAACACTTGATGTGTTCCTTTTTAATGTGACCGAATTGTATTCTTGAGCAAATTAAACTAACGGTTCCTGTTGACTTATTAACAGTGTATTCAATAATAATCTGTCACTTTAGGCGAAACGTAACTATCTACATAAACATCACAATTAGCTTCAACCGGCTGATTAGGAGATTAAATCACAATTTTTAAGCAAAATTATGTTTATGTACCTATTGTTATTATTCTTTTACGTTTTGCCAAAATAACAGCTTTATCAAAGGGACTAGAGAAGACATTAATCCCATAAGCATCAATGAAATAAATAATTATCTATTACTACCAATGAATGAATTCTTTCTAGAGAAAAACCCGCTTGATTAGATAAAATGTTTAACATTTCGCCATTTGATTAAGAGCTTTTTCGGGAAAATTGTAGATAGCAGAAGTTGTAGTACAAAATCATCTTTTCCCTAGTTTAAAACGTACCTAATCTTAACAACTTATTTTTCACTTGAAAAAGCTTTCAATCAGAGGGTAGAACACAAACGTTTTTGCCTAGTAATGTGTTTCTTTCACCTGAAAACATATATATTGGTAATACAAAAGTGGGATCAGAGATCTGCAACTATTAGCAAGATGTAAATTTGATGTAAATTGTAAATAAGACCTAGTGCGCACTGCGATTGTTTAGTGCGCACATATGCGACTAAATAATCGTCGCGATTAAAAAATCGCAGTGCGTATTAGGCCTTATTTACAATTTACATCAAATTTACATATTGCTAATAGTTGCAGCTTGCATCTTCAGCAGTAACAGGTAATTAATTTCCATTATCTCTCTGATCACACCTTTGTATTACCAATATATATGTTTTCAGGTGAAAAAAACACATTATTAGACAAAAACTTTTATGTCCTACCCTCTGGTTGAGGGACTTTTCAAGTGAAAAAATATATAACAAGATCATCTTCTCTTTGTAGCAAGTAATGATAATTGTTTCTGCGACACTAATATACCAAATGACTAAAAGCTGCGATTATTTGGTCGCAAGTGTGCGCATCGGTCTTACTTTCTGCGACCGAGGCTTTTCAGTCGCGGCGACTAAAACATCGCAGTGCGAGCAAGTGAATTATCGTTAAAAAAATTGTCAAACAGAAAACTCCGCAGTTTTACATTTTCCAATTTCTGTACAGAACACTAAAACGCACAATTGTTACGATATTTATAAACTTTTTAGGAAATTTTCACTTATCTTTTTTACGTGTAACGCTTTCCGAAGTTATTCCGTAATGGCTGTCATTTTTACGCCACTTTTAACAGCAAAAGCAAGTAGATATTTTCGTAATGGTAAAGTTAAAACTCGAGCGAAACATCTTCATAAATTTATGGAGGAAAAGCTCGAACTTCTGACGGGAATGCAAAATATCCGGATGTTTTTGCTTGCGGAAAGTAATTTGTAAAGTTTTTACCGAAATTAATTAGTAGAAGCTAAATTATAGCGACGAACAAACGATGAATGACAAGAAAAACTAATTTGAACTTTTTAATTAAATTCGAGATCTGATGGAGAACACTTGTGCTGTAAATTAACTAACTTATTGTATATATGCCCCTGTTTTCCCCTGCTCATCAGAACTGCCTACTTAATAAGAGAATAAGGTCAAGTGGGGTGCGTCGATGGATTCGCCAGATGTTTTTTTCAAACTTCGTTCTACAGTTTTCTTTATTACATTAATAATTTACTTAACATCTATCTCTTATTCCTTCGAACGTCAGATTTTTCACGACCGTGATTTTGATTTAACTAACAAACAAATCAAACAAAGTGGTAATACTTATAATAGCCAAACACAAAAATAGATATCTAAAATCAGCCACGTCTTTTAATTTTTCGTTTCCTATCTTTATGTTTATTATCATAACAAATACAAAAACAAATTACCAGAAGTTTCGACGTTCACGTATTAATATAACGATTACCTTTTCGGTCATTTTTTACATTAGTTGACATTGGAATTGAGACATGAAGTTTAGTCAGGTAGGTAGTACTCACCATGTAGAATCGTGTGGTAGTATTAATTCCATGCGGAAACCAATGTAGCTTGAGATACAGGCTTCTAAAGTTTTCTTAATTGGAGGAAATTTCGGTTGGAATTGATGACGTCATTGTTTAGTTAGGCACATTTATGACAGACACGAGTTTCTTTAATGCCCCTGCCCTGATATATTAGAATAATGTTAGGAGGATATCTTTTAGGACAAACGATGTTTGGCGGGAACAGCTGACGGAAGGCTGAAGCCAAGGCCGTACCTACCGAAATTTCCTCTGATTGAGAAAAATTTAAGAGCCTGTATCTCAGTCACATTGATTTTTAAACAAATAATAAACAAAATTTTAGTAAATACTACTACACTACTTTACTTG
>NW_020440580.1:0-4446 GCF_000699045.2 Agrilus planipennis | reverse complement strand
TGTATCAGCCTTTCCAGATGAAAAAACGTATGGAGGTTAGTATTACCAAAATTGAAAATATATGTTAAAAAGAAACTTTTAAGAAGATTAAATGTCTCCTAAATACATGTAGGTATTATGATTAGAAGAAGCTCAAATATTACTTCAATACTTTTGGAAAATGTGAATAGTTTTATACCATTCTAGGTACTGTTCCTGTATATTTCTAGACACTTCCACTTACTTCCACAGTCCGGCAAATCGATCTCCTGTATTTGGATAGGGCGCTCTATAAATTGTGATGGAGATACGGCAGAAGGGAAGGGTATAGATCACTGGTTCCTAACCGATTTTTGGGCCATTCCCTCCTAGGTATTTCTAAAATCCTGAAATCCCCCTCGTGATATTTAAATTATATTATTCAAAATTTTACGATTATTTACCTGAAGGAAGCTTAAAAGGTCATTAACTTAACAGTAATATTTCTGTTTCGATTTTATCCATCTCATCTTTTTTATCCCAACCACCACCCATCCATCCCACAATTCCTCAAAGCATGATTTTTCTAATTTTTTTTTTCAATATAATAATAATTACTAATTACTTCTATAGCCAAAAACCAAGGCTGGCGCTCTGACCTAATGGAATACTACACACTCACGGTTGATATCTACTGCACGTTTGAAATAGTCTATTAAGTATCGTAAATCCATGTTTACTTGTTACTATATTATTTTTTCTTTGACTCAACCCAACCAAACACCGTTGTTTTCTTTCAATAACAGGAACGTAAAAAAATAATAAAACAAACTTTATTAAACATTTTTTATTTATTTTTGTCCTTCCTCAGATAATTTTTCAGTTTATTACAACTTGGTGTGGTGGCCGATAACAATTCTAATTCCTAAATTCGGGACTGCATTTTTGTTGATAATTCAAGTGCTTTAGCAGTGAATCCTCATCGCTAAAGCTTTTCCTTCAATTTCCTTGTTCTTAAGTCGTCTTTAAGCTAACAACACTCAAGCGCTTTGAAATATACCAAAAGTAAGTTCAACTTTTCACTCTGTTAATATAATACTCTCTAAATTCTAGTCACTAGACAAATAATAGTTAAAATATATGTTACCGGATGTGTATGAAATTTAAGAAATATATAAAATATTGTTTCAAAGATTCCTGGGAAATATACACATTTCCTAGGAATTGTATCAAATTCCGATATTGTACTATGAAATGTATAAAACTAATTCTTTCTGTGAATAAAATGAATAAAACACGTTAGTTAAACTTATCCTTAGTTAAGTTATCCGTGAATACAATAAATCGCCTGATCAGATGACGCAATACCCTTCCGTCGCTAACCCCGCGTACCCATTGACATCTTAAATTTAATACATTTCAGATTGCTATTTAGGAAATGTATAGATTTCCTGGGAAATGTGTCTAATATAATTTATTTCCCTCGCTAACCCCGCGTACACATTGACATCTTAAATTTAATACATTTCAGATTGCTATTTAGGAAATGTATAGATTTCCTAGGAAATGTGTCACACATTTCCGGCCGATTTTAGGAATTATACACATTTCCTAGGAATTGTATACAGTGACGAATTACACACATTTCCGTTAACATACACATATATATAAAAGAGACCAGTTCTTTTGGAAATGACTTATAAAAGGCTTAGCACTGAATTTTTTAGATTTAAAATTACAAATCCGGACGCAGAAGATCGTAGGGTGGCTTAATACATACGAACGTATAACAAAAAATATCTGAAATATTTATAGGCACTTATGGCAATATTGATGGTTGAATCGCTTAACACTTGGTAAAACATGTTAAAATACATAGAAAACTGATAGATATATTTTTACACTTATTGCTACTTATTTTGTAATATACGTATATATTAGCTAATAAGTCGTTACAAATTAATGGGCGTTACAAAAATTATACCACCTATTATTTTCTTTTAAATCCCGCTTAGAAAAACCCTCCAGTAAAATGGAATCCTTTAAATTACAGGATAACCGCACCCATATAATTGGATAGTTAGACACACTGAAGAGTGGTAGCAAACTATATACGCCGATACCAGTGATATGTCAGGCATGAGCGTAGGCAGAATTTTAACATGGTCTTATGAAATATTTGAAACATATTCAAAAAAAAAACAAACACAAATTGAATCTTCAAACATTCCGTAACGCAACCCAAAATTCCAAATATTGTGGAATTTTGTTTTCTTGTGTTTTGTTTAATTATAAGGAAATTTATTCGATTTTTTTTGTATAGAACCTATATCTACTACGAAACTTTAAAAGTAAAGTAGATTTAAAAAATATATATAGAATTTACAATAAATAATAACTGAAATTGTCTTTTATAGTTCATTAGTCTTCACATTCGCTTTTAAACACAGAGCATACACTTTATATTTTTAATACTTCGATTCTTCGAGTATTCTAAAGGATAACGAAATTTANATTTCTTAAAACAAAAATGTATATAAATTAACAATAGAAAACAAAGCAAAAGTTTTATAGGTGTGTAGAACGTTAAGTTAATTTACTTGTTATTATTTTTGGCTAAATATGCTTTTAAATAAAGCATATTCTTAATTTTAACGAGGCAGTTTAAATAATTTTGCATATGATACTGTACACTTTTGTCTAGTTCTCGATCGATGATCGGTGGAGAAATGAGCTCCGCAGACAAATATGATTGAATTTGGAATTATGCTACGGCGCATCCTAATAAAGGGAAGGGGCATATCTCAAACTTCTTAAAACGAACAGTATATGCCTTTCTTATTTTCGCTACGCCAATGGTAATCCCATACAATTGTCACCCAAGAAACTTTTTTGAAATAGATATGTACAAATGTGCGCCTATAACACATTATTATCAGAGACATCCCCGATTTAAATCACAAACAAATGAGTTTCTATCCAATAAAGATACCTTCACTATGAGTAAGAAAAAACTTGACATAGTTTCCGAATACTTCAAATATACCGAAAAACTAATGGTGTGGGCTCCTTATCCGGATGTCACACATAAATTCAGATTTCTGTACATTTACAGAAGAATCGTTCTAATAATCGTAACGATAAATTTTTTAAGAGGTTTATCGACCATACAAATCGGTGAACGTATTGCGGTAACAAGTACAATTTGCATCGAGGTTTTAACCGAAATAAAAGTGTATAAACACGTGAAGGCAAAAAAAATCATTTATGAAAGAATGAGGCATTTACAAAGTCATCTTCTTTCTTTGAAAATGTTACCGGAAAATGAAATAAACAACATCTTTCTGAAAGAAGCAAAATACGTGGAAGTAGTTACGAAATTTCTTTATGCCGTCTTCTTTTTCACTGGACTTGGAGGAGTTTCTAGCATATGGAAGATATTTTTCTTTGACTATGAAGAACACTATGAAGCCATCACTACTTCTGGAAACGTTTCTATGACCATTTACAACCAGAAAACATCGTCTTTTAGTCCGATACCTTCTAGTCTAAGGACGTCAAAAACCAGTTTTATTCTGGTGTCTATGTTTTTCGAAACATATCACTTCAGTTATTTTCCTTGTATTGCAGGTAGGTAATTCCCTGAGCCTAAAGCTGTAATATTTAAAACAACTGATTTTATTTGTTTTTTATTTTCAGCAACTGATTCAGTATTTTTTATTTTAATAAATTTCATAGTTAACCATATTAAATGTCTGAATTCTAATTTTCAAAGAATGGGAAAAATGAAAATAGATCAATGCATACTGCAAAAGAAATTTAACGCATGTGCTGCTTATTTGGATGAAATATTGAAGTGAGTAAATAAAATACGTAATATGTAGTAAATTAAACGAAAATTACTTTATAATAATGTCCCTCGTATATACGGTTTTGCGTAAGTTTCGGTTTTTAATCATAATTTGTGCGACTGGCTCTTGACTATTAAAGCATCTAATTAGGGGATACAGCTGTTCTTTCGGCCTGTACAGACCCCTAACCAAAGGGGGAATGCCGAGGTATGCTCCCTGTTGTTGGGTAGATTATCCAGATAATTGAGGTATTCGTCAGGGAGGTCGGGAGTAGTTGCCAATAATTTGGCAGAGGGGAAGGGAATTTTGTTTTTTGGTTTATATATGATCCTTCGGGGTATGTGGGATAGGGCACTAGGACTATGGATCGTACCCTTTATATAGTGCACAAATATCGTTTGAACCATTTTTATACAGTGGTAAACGAAAATAGTAGAGTTAACTTTTACAGCACACGAAATTCTATTAAAAACATATTGATTAACTCACATTATATATAAACAAATGTAAATTTTAATTGGTTTACAATCGATTCCAGTTTATGCAAAATATTGGAATCGTTCTTTTGCATAACCATCCTAATTCAAACTGGTATATCTACAGCAACAATTGGTTTCATTCTGTATCTGCACACGAC
>NW_020440579.1:0-4365 GCF_000699045.2 Agrilus planipennis | reverse complement strand
CTTTAATATAATAGAAAACCAAGGTGTTAAAGGTCCATCTAATGTGGGTATATATGAATCAAGCTCTTCACGTGGTACAAAACTGTATGCAGAAATTTCATTTGAATTTGGCTTAATTTTAACATTATCTTGAAATATCAGAACGTAATCAATTTCATGTTCTCCCCATTTACCATTACCAGTGTCTTTGTACCAAATTCTTGTAATATAATGCAACTTCTCTAACGGGATCTGTTCTTTAGGAATTCCTAGCTCATAATTCATTCTTCTTTGTGCTGCCCTTTTAATTCCTATAGCATCCTCTTCTTCATCCTCACCTTCATAATTTGCTACAGGATGACTACAGCAACTATTAGTATAACAATCTGGATAAGTTAACTAAAAGTTATATATTATTAAATTTGCAAATAATTTTAAATAAAACAAGTATGCACCTTATGTGATGATCGTTTCTGTAATAGCAAATCTCCTTTCTTGTTAAACAAGAAAACGCTGAATGCTCGATGTAACGGTATATAATCGTTTTCTTGGACCAAATGACATTCCTTTTTTGAAGCTTGACCCACAATTTTATCATGTTCATCAACCAAGAAACATTTTTCCTTCAATGATGCTTCTTGTACAGGATCTTTAACAGCTTCTTTGGTACTAGTAGTAGCAGAACTAAACAGTACCCGGCTTATCGTCCTTTTAACAACATTTCGTACATTCAAAGACAACATATTGGCTGATAATTGCTTGAAATAAAAACTCGACACTCACTTTATTCGTTGTTTAAAGATTTACATAAGAAAACGATTATTTTTAGCAAAATTTAGATATGCAATATGATAAAAACTAAAATTCTATTAAAGTTAACCTTTCTATTTGACGTTCTACTATTTTTATTAATTATTTTATGGTTATCGTGGTTATGATTTTATAAAGCCATAGATATATAAAATTCAGAAAATGTTTACATTACGAGATATGTTTAGCCACGGTTGCAATTAATAAAAAGCGCGCAAAAACAAGTAATGTAAAAACAAAATTAATGTTTTGAATATTGTTGGCAAAAATATTTTGATATTTAATGATTTTCATTCTTTTTTCCAAACAGCAGATCGTAACAAAAGAGATCCAGCGAAGTTACTTAGACATCACTCTATGGAACTTCTTTAATTCATATTAATAATCCTAACCTCATCTATAATCCATAGTACAATATCTGTAATCCTTATCCATAGACAAGTCCCTGTCATAGATCCTTACATAACCTTCAATTATAACGGTCTGAATTGAATAGAAAATCCGTTATTTTTCATTAATAAAAAAACTTAACAAGCATGAGAACCACTCAAACATTATTAAAGCAACATATTGGTTGGTATTTCAAAAAACATTGGAAGATACAAGGAAAAAGAACACCCGTGATTACTAGTGCAGAAAAGATTTTGAAGAACGCAGGCTTCCCTGTTTATAAAGCTGAAGATATTGCTAGCGACAAAAAAATTGAACAGTAATAATTAGAAAGTTAGTATTATCGTTAAATGTAATAATAATTTACATTTGTAGAATTGAAGAAAATGATAATAACAATTTAGGCCTCTTGAATAAGACTCATCCCAATTGGCATGAAAAAATATGTTACACTTATAAAGATGATAATGTACTATTAGAAGGGCTGAACCAGGCTAAAATAATCACCAAAACGGTTGAAATTAAAGAAGGGCTACCAGACAATTTCACACTAAAAAATGCAACAGAAGATGTACATAAAAAAGTGAAGAATATTATATTTAATAGTCATCTTTTTGATGCCGAACAAAAACTGTTACCTAAAATTAAAGATCAAGAAAGACCAGCATGGAACTTTCCTAGAATATATGGAATTACAGAAGAAAGGGCTAAGTATTATTGTTCATAGTTAAATTGAAATAGGTACCATTTTATTTATTATTTTTAGTAAACTGCTAGTTATCAAACTTTTACAGCTTACTGAAATGTTAAGTAATCCTGGCATTGTCAAGCAAAGAAGTATTTTAAATGATCTTCGATTTTCATTTCCATTTGAAAAAGAAAGTGACTTAATACAACTGCAACTGAGAGGAGATACAGTGCTTCTCAGTTCTAAACCACTGTCTCCGCCATCCCAAAAGGCAAAAACAGAGTCATTTGATTTACCTGAAATTTTTCCAATTAAACATACCATAACATTAAATGTTGATAATATTTATGAAATTCAAAATATTTATCGTGAGTAATTGATTTTTTATTATCTTTTGGTAATTTCAATAAACTTTTTTTTATTAGCTGTTAATCTAAGTATACCAAAATCTCATCCACACACAATTTTTGTTCATTACAACAAAACTGAAGTAAAAAACCTATATGAAGAAGAAGTAACTGAATCACAGATCCTTGGACGTTCCCTGATGAAAGCATTTACAGTTGCAGCTTCCTATGCAAAACAGAAATATGGAGTAAGATTGTTCTTAAAAATAGTGAAGATAAGTTTAAGTACATTTCTTATTTTAATAGGAAATTGTAAAAGAATTGCCTTCTCCCGTGACCATACAGTGTGTTCACACTGATGGTAGACTGTTTCACTTTGGAATGCTTCAGTTAAATACCTTAAATTTGGAAGAGGGAGGCATAAAGAATATTTGGTATCAACTGCCTAGAATCCCTCTTTTTTCTTCTTGTATGTATAAAGAAGGGCTGCCTGTTTTAGAAGATTACAATGGTGAAGTAATAAATTATATAACAGCAATGTATAATAATGTGTAATTGAAATAAATAAATAAATATAAAAAGGCTTAAACTACAATTAGTTTTGAATTTATTTCTCTATTTGCAGAAACATTGAAATGATGTCAAAGTCCAATACAATTGTGAAAAACCCTTAATAAATCACGATGACTGTTAGAAAGGAAGAAAAATCCTGTTGATACTCAGTTTGCAATAGTTTAAAAATTACTAAATTTTGAAAAAATGTTTTTTTCTATTTGAATAATACCAAAAAGAAATTGGGATTGCGTTATATAGACACTACATAAGAAGGAGGTTGTTACTCTAGATATAATTTTGAAAGAATAAGAAAAAGATCACAACAATCATTTTCTAACCTTCAGTCACATCAAGTAATGTGTTTTGAATATGAAACATAGGTTAAACCAATTTTAACTGTTTAAAAAAGAAAGTAATGCAAAATATGACTGCTGTAAAAAAAGTTGTACTTGAAAAAGGTAAGACGTTAATTCCTACAATTAAAGTTAATAAAAGACATATATATTCCATATATTTAAAAAAATATTCAGTTTACTGGAAAGCTAGCAGTGAACATAAATATTTTTAAATTATTTTAGACAATTCAAGTGATTTATCTGAAAGTGAAATAGAAAGAAGTAGTGAAAATGAATTTGAGGAAAATGAAGTTAATGATAAAGCTAATGCTGGATGGGCAGATTCAATTTCAAAAATTCTCAAGGCAAATAAACCTAAGGGAAAGAAAACCTTAGTTCTTAGTAAAGCTAAAAAATTAACTGATTTACCTAAGAAACAAGTAAAAGATGTGGGCTTTGAAGTTGAAAAAGATGGACAAATTACGCAAGAAGTTGATAGTGAATGTTCAGATAGTAACACTGTCTCTGATGAAGAAAAATTCCCCTCAAGGAAAAGGGTTTGTAAATTAACTAATTAATACATTTAACATTCATAGTCTAGTGTTTACTATTATTTGTACTGAAACATTTATTGTTCTAGAAAAGAGATATACCAAGTATTAGAGTTAAGCCAAACATATTACAGAAAGATAGGGAACGTAAATTACAGAAAATAGCTACAAAAGGTGTAGTTCAGTTATTTAATGCTGTAAAGTCCCAGCAAAAGGAAATTGATACAAAACTTAAAGAAGCTGGTTCCTTAGAAGTCAAACGTGATAAAGTTCTAAAGAGTATAGATAAGAGGACATTTTTGGATGTTCTTATGGGGAAGAAGTCTGAAAGTGTTGATCAAAATCCAGATACTGATATTAAAAAAGATAGGGTCAAAGAAAACAATACATGGAGTGTTCTTAAGGATGATTTTATGATGGGAGCAAAAATGAAAGATTGGGACAAAGAACAAGAAATGGAACAAGAAAGTGAAAATGAGATGGAATTGGAGTCTGATTAAAAAAGTTCTTAATTAAAATAACCATTTCAAAGCGTAATAAATATATCTGTACATATTTTTGATGCATCATTTTATTTATAGTTTATAAATACATAAAATAATAGTACTTGTATTACATAGTGAAATAAGTACGGCATTCCCTTCCAGATATAAATATAAGCCGAATATTAAATTTTTTACAATTTAAAGAGTTAAAAATAATCTCAGTAT
>NW_020440578.1:0-4378 GCF_000699045.2 Agrilus planipennis | reverse complement strand
GTACATACATCGCTTTATTTTGTAATTGTTATTATAAAAAACCATTTATTGAAATCATGGTCTCATTGTAATATATTATCCAGTTAATTGCTTTTGTTCCGTTTTATGGACGTCAGTATTCCTTTTTTGGATTGAATCCTTTTAAATAGCAGCAAGAAGTGATTTTTGTAATGTGTTTTTACATTCACTTTTTTACACATCATCGACTTTTTAAACAATAAATGCTTCCTATTTTGGATTAAGGTTATGAAATGATTTATACCATTGTTTCTTGAAGCTAGAAGATTTTTGATAACATTAGTATACGTAATCACTTACAAAATATTACCACAAAAGTAGTGAGATGCTAAACTGTTATGATTACCACATAAGGGTAATTTTCTTTTGTATCCGATTTCATAACACAAATTTAGAAATCCTAGATATAATTTTGCTATTAGAAGTAAAAATGCTTTGGTAGCTTAGCTATTGTATTAGATCTACATGATCATTAAGGTAAACATTTCTTTTATCGATCTGTAACCAATTACTGTTTTATTGGTTAACCTTGCAGTTCAAATGCTTTTGCGTTGTTTAGATTAAGATTACCTGTAAGTACCTGCAGTACATGTACAAAAGACGGTATTATTTCGTTCAGAAGAAAGAAATGGTTAACGGTCCAGCAACATTGTAATAGATCCGACTATAATAATTAAAGGTGGGCAATCAATGGTAAGCCACGAAGGAAATTTACTTCCTACAATTGTTTTGATGTTTCCTGTTCCGATAGCGAGATAGATTAAACAAACAACCATGGAAAAGAAACAGTATTCACTTGTTTTTTTTTGTGCAAAATATAAATCATGGCAACCTATTTCAAATAATAGAAAAACTATATAAACAATGAAAAACAGTAACATTGGAACAGATGCAAGAAAGGGATTCGTTTAAACTTGTTGCTTCTTATTGGACAACACCAAAATTAAGACTTATTCTAAAAGGGTGTTTCGGTGGCCGGTAGTCAACTCGCAGATCCACACCAAACTATAAAAATTTAGGGCATAATAGCAGATTCCAAACATTTTTTATTTAGGACGCTGGTTGGAATATATTAAAATGCCGTGAAATGGTATTAGAAACCAATCCCTACTCACACAAAATGGCCTTCAAATTTTCTAGAACGTTCTAGAGTTTCTCAGTCCAATACACTATAAGATTTTACATTCGGATAATCTCTGAGAACATTCTGGCTGAAGACAACGCTAAGAACATTCAAGAACATTCAAAAACATTCTCGCATTCAGCAGCAAAGCCGCACACACTACAAATCTGAGAAATTTAGAACATTGTAGCGGATTACAAAGATTCTCTAGAACACCAGTCAAATATTAAAACGTCTTAGGTCAACAATTTTTAACCATCATATTTCCGACACCATCAGGCCTATACATTTTATATAAAAAAAAATTTGTAAAAAGGCATTGAAACATTGAAATTGTCTAAATAATGAATACATATTTATGATCTTGTATACCGCATCATAAAACAACCTTCAGACAAAACTAATCTTGGAAATAGTAAAAGATCTTAAATACAAAACATTCAACAAAAAAGAAAAATTTTTTGTTGCTGACGGGAGTCAATAATGGGAAGTATCTGGCCTCACCCCTNACATAGACAGTTACATCTGTATTTATAAAATTTGTTTGCATATTTCTACGTGTCTATATAATTAGATTGCTTGCAAATATATATATTGTACATATCATTTCTTCGTTCGCTCTATGATGCAAATGTCTATGTCAGCTGCGACTAAATGTTCCATTAAGTCCTAACCTAGCGTACGTTGTAAAGTTTCATGTTAATTTAAGTTTTAATTGAAAATATGCCCGTCATGTCACTGCTCGTATGAACCTACTCACTTTCAGCTCGTAAAATTAACCTTCAAGAGACGAAAAGAAATCAGTAGAGTTCATTACACACCTTTTCCGTCAAATGAGTTTTAAAATATGAAAATTATACGTTCTGTTATTTTTTTGTTGAATTATTTTTCGTGTGCGACGCAGACTTCGAGTAGCGTGCAAAATAGAGATTAACCTACAAGATAGTTGCACCGTGAAAGTGTTCTAATTAGGTTTTCTATTATACAATTACACTATCGATGATACAGATAAACAAAAAGCATCTCATGTTGCCGAAGGAGATTCGTATCGATTTTAAATTAAAGCGCGACTGTTATATAATGCAATGCGTTTTGCTTTTGCAATATCAAAGCGATAAACGATAAGCTAACTTTTTTAAATATTAGTCTCACGATCGGAGGTGGGAGAAAGGGTAGATAGGATGGGGGTGACCTTGTAGAACAGTAAACAAATATTCTTAGAGGGGGCGCAAGCAAAACATTGAACAGTAACTACATTACAAAAATTAGAAAATGTGTTATTTCTATGACTGATAACTTTAGATCGATATTGACTTAACCGGAGAAAATTAGATGACCGCTCTCGGGTTCGAAATTGGGGATGGTGGTAATAAACAATAGCAATGGTCAAATATTTTAGTGTGAAATTTCAATAATCAAAATTCCTACGATCCAAACAAAATGACGACAGAAATTTGAAAAGAAAAAAATTGAGGAAGACCGTAATGAAACTTGTCTCGGTTGCCTTACTACCTGAAGGGTCAATTTTGAAGATTTTAATGTATGTACAGTTACGATTTTCAACAGTGACTATAACATTTACTTATATTTTAATAAGAACATGAAATGTTATAAGGGTGACTCTACTTGGGGTAATAATATTGAAACACAGGTATTTAAGAAATACCATGTATAAATTCATTGTACAGCAGTAAAATAGGGTTGACACCTTTAGACTACCTCTAGACGGTTATTAACGAACATTTTTCTTTCATTTAAAGCTTCATTATTCCTTTTTACTAAAATGTTTCAATTTTAACCCCTGCGAGTATTTGAGAAGGTCCTTGAGGTCCTTTAAATCTCTAGAAACTCTTCCGTGGTTCCATCTGGTATTTTCTTGTACAATTAACAGATAGGTACCTTGTAGTAGGTATTATAAGTAAGTACAAAAAAATTGCTACATTTTACAATACCTTTGCTGTATAATGTTTAGAAAAATTATAAAAATCTATAGATTTATTCTTCCTGGATAACTCTATTGATATCTCAAGGAAGTAACAGAGGAAAAATCACTACTCACGACCTAGTGTGGGAAGTATTATTATCCAGTTTGGAACCTAATATATATATATATATGTATAGTTAATAGCTAGAGGGAACTTGCCCATGTATCTATTGCTAATTAAACCTATTGTTCAATGTTTTTTAACGTTTACTTCACCAACTAAACGTTTTAAACGCGCGCTTTCGTTTTAGAGAAAGAAAAAAGGTCGTTTATAATATAATTTGCCAGTTTAGTTTACCAACGCAACGTTTGAAGGACAGGTAATTTCAGCAGTCGTCGATTCTAATCAGCTTAGCAGAGAGCTGTCGGTCATGACCCCGAAATTACAAGATTTAACCCAGCGATATGTGTGGGTAGGTATCATGTCAATTTTACCACTTTTGAATGGCATCTTTGTTTTTTTTTTCGTAGTGAAAGCTGCGAGGTATGCGCGAGAGCCTGAGGAAAATTCGGTGTGGCAAATTAAGGAATGAAAACGTAGCAAAACTATACATACTTAATTTAATATATCAGTCAATGATTATCTTTTTTAATTAATCGAACTGTTCTAAGTCGAACCTCTCGTGAATGCAACTAATTATGTTCAAGTTAGAGGAAATTCGAGTTTAAAGAAATTGTTTGCTTACAATTGCATAGTAAAGATCGAAAACCCGAAATCAGACAGTGGCCATTCAAAATTAAAACATAGAAATTCAACATAGCCATAACTAACATACAAAATAAAGTCATTGATCATAGCTGCGTCTAAATGCTCCGAAAAATATTAGTAGAAACTCTAAATCTTAAATCTTTCGAGTTAGAGAAATGAACAAATAGCTTAGAAGATATTTCGAATTAGTTTCATCCATTAATTAGATGCTTTAATTGGTCAACTGGTTCCAGAATGTTGTACTATCAGCGGAGGTAGATACCTACGATTTGATTTCAATGCAAAAACTCTTTTTTTGCCGTTTACGTCCGCTCATATTTTTCAAAAAACCTAATAAAGTCCTCTAACAATAAAATCTTAATTGAACGGTTCTACAGCATTTCAAGTATCTTTTCGGAGTTTTTCAATAACCTTAAATGGAAAAGTACAATTTTTAATAAAATATAAACATACTAACAAAACTGCGCTAGAGCATTGTTACGTGGTGAACACTAATCTCATGAACGAAATACTTCACAATGCATGAGCCAGTCACAATAAAGGA
>NW_020440577.1:2603-4371 GCF_000699045.2 Agrilus planipennis | reverse complement strand
GTTTGAATTGATTAACGAGGATTAGGCCCTGATTTTATCTCTCAGCCACTTGTACTCGCTTTTCACCGCATCCCAAATAGTCTTCCAGATTGTTACAGTGAGGTGAAGAAGTTGGCATGTGGAGTGCTGACTATCTTCGGATCGACATATTCGTGTGAGCAAGCCTTTGCATGAATATAATTAAAAGTAAAGCAAGAAGCCAACTAACAAATGAAAATGAGTTGTGTTTGACACTTAAAACAACAAGTTATGAGCCAAATTTTACCAAACTTTCTAAAACCATGCAAAGCCAACACTTCCATTGAATTTGTTTGCTTAAATGTATGTTGTTATTCTTTTTTTTTTAGTTTTAACTACAAGTTACATTGTTTAGTAAAGTTTAAATTTTCTACTTGAATAACCATGCAATGTCATTGCTCCCATGGAATTTGTTTGCTCAATTGTTTGTTATTGAAGTACCAGTTAGTGTTGTATATAAATAGATATTCTTTTTATGAATTTTGATTATTGCAGCTACTGTTGTTGGCAGTAATCGATTTCTTTCTTTTGACCACTGTGAATTTATGAGGGAAAAGACTCTGGACATTAGCATTATGACCCGGTATACTAAATACATATTCAAACACTTTCCGTAGTTCTGCATACTGTTCCTCAGAAATGCATTGCTTGAAATATGTATGTTCATAAATAAATAATTGTTGTATGCAGACTTTTTTCCGTCAATGTTTTATATTGTTTTGAGTTTTGCATTCGCTTTTTCTAATGTCTGTTAGCTTTGTATTAAGTCAAAAAAATCTTTAATAAACGTTTATTGTTGATATTTGTGGATTTGTAGCCCTAAAATCTATTAAAAAGAAAATTTATAGCCTTTTGTATGTAGACGTTTTTTCCGCCATTGTATTTTGTATTTATTGTTTCAACGAGTATATTGTTAGTTTCTTTCATAAGTATCTAGCCATCATTAATTTACTTATCAGATATATTGAAAAAACATAAAAAAATAAGAAAATGATGTAACTTACAATGCCTTTGCTCTTTTTAAAACATCCAATAGTGTAGCAACCCCTTTGTGGCCAAATTCTCTAGACCACTGTAAGGGATAGTTTGTTAGAGCTATTTTTAAAGAAGCTAAACAACCCAGTATTATATCTGGATTCTGCGAATCAACTTGAAAACATTGTTCCAGATAGTAAATATAATCATTTGGACCTTTAAATTCATGATTTTCTTTAATTTTATCAAAGACTTTGTTGCGTAACTGAAGCATCCTGTCTTTGTAGTCGATAGAGGAATTTATTAGAAGATTTTTTTTATTTTTGTCCAAATTCATGTCGCACTAAAAATAACAAGTCAAGGTTACATAAAAGATCTTTATTTTAAAAATTAGACGGAGAACTGCTTTTTTTTATATTATATATAGGAACAATAAATTATTGGAATTAGCGAAGTAAACATATTAATTCCATTAATTTTTTGTAGTGTTCGAAAAATAAAACGTTTCAATAATAACAACAAAAACCAAGAAATATCTTCATACATGATAGGTATATATATTGTAATGTTCGTGGGTTTAACAAATTAACTTTTAAGACTCACAACGACAAAAACTATTTATTTCCACTAATTATTACTAAAGGACTTAAAAACACTATTAAATTATTACTAACTTAGGTAATTATTCTATTTATTTACACTACTGTTACTATTCACTGTTCTATTTATTTCACTTCTATCACTGTCAATTTATTTCTTGATTCATTTCTGCGAC
>NW_020440577.1:0-923 GCF_000699045.2 Agrilus planipennis | reverse complement strand
AACCATATACCGAATAAATAAAAAAATACCATACAATTTATTCTAAAATACGTTATTAAATAAAAAATATAAATAATTATCGGTATATTTTGGTATACAAACCAGGAGTTCTTCGAATTTGGAATTAATTTCCTCTTCGTCCATATCATATACTTTTACCTAGGAATAACCGGTTAATCAAAATGTCTACTTCGATGAGAACTACACAAAATACCAGTAGGTTTAAATAATCCAAACAAGCAGCACTTTATGAAAAACTGACAAATGCATCTTTGTACTGCATTCTGAATGCTAAATAATTGTTATTAGTTTATTGTAAGAATTTAAATGTTATAAGTTTATTGTAGGAATTTAAATGTATGCATGCAAGAAATATATATCGATGTATCAACTGTACCTATTAATTTGGATATCGTTCTTTAAATAAGATTAGATACAAGTAGGTAATACTCGCAAATACTAGATATTAGTCATTTCCCTAGCGATTATCAGAATTTACTTATCAATCTATAGATAATATGTATCTGCTTACCATTATACGTACAAACAGGTCATCATAAGTAAAAACGTTTATGCTCATTTGGTTACATGTGTTACGATTTATTAAACGTTATTGTTAATCTTAAACAACGCATTTCAAAAATTGAATACAAAGATATCTTTATCGACGGTTTTTAACGTTAGAATAAACAAATTAATAATTTGAAAAATCAAAACTGTCTGAATAGAATCACAACAAGTTGTCATTGGTTTTTAGTTATTGGGTTATAATTAATGTTCTGGGACAAAAACCATGACAAAAACTAACAGAAACTCTGGACACTAAGTCAGAGCCGGGCAAACTCGGCTCTTTTGACTCCCGAGTGCTCCTCAAGGTTAACCAAGTAGCTCCTCATTAATCCTGCGAGTGAGAGTAAGATGAT
>NW_020440576.1:3458-4397 GCF_000699045.2 Agrilus planipennis | reverse complement strand
ATATATGGATATCTACTTGCTGAAACGAATCCCGGCGTAGCTCACCTCAACGTGATAGGCACGTTACCATAATCGAATAAAATAATTCGAAGTGGCCTGTATTCTGTCGAATCGGATCGATCCGCGTCTGGCAGTTTCGACAGAATACTGACCATTTCGAAGGGGACACCTGGAAGTCTTTTGTCTAAAACAGTGGTTCCTAACCTTTTTAATATTGTTACCCCTGTGACGTATTAGGAAAACTGATTTTACCTCGACCTTAAAACGTTATCAATGCAAACAACACAAGCAAATACAAATATCTTTAATAATCAAAAGTTGCACATCAGTCTTACAATTTTATATACCTAAACAATAAATTAAGTAAAAATAGTAAGTGTAATGATTGGTATTATTTTGCATTTAGTTTTTTTATGTTAGCTTTAATTTCGCTTAAGGCATATCGTAAGTCATGTTCCACATTTAGAAAGGTGTCTGGCCTTTGTCTTCAGTGTAACCACAGTTGAAATTCCACTCTCACATCAATAGGTCGTGGCAAAGGGTATTGGAATTTTTAAAGCTCTGTTAGCTAGAGCAGGATATTCGGCAAGAGCTTTTCGCCAAAATGTGCTAAGATCATAATTTTGAAATTCTACTCTGCAAGTAGTATTCTGGCGTGGTCCAAGATATTCCACTTTGGCCGTCAGGTCTTCGTCTTTAATAATGTTATCATCCGTAGTAAATGGTCTTAATATCCAAGAACTGGACTGACGATTATCCATGTCCGGAAAATATTGCTTCAGTGAGTTTATTACTGCAGATAAATGCTGAATCACAGAATTTTCAAATGTTATTTTGTTTGGTTCAATATTTACCAATTGTGCATACAGTTGTATAAACATAAATACATCTATAATTTTATATTTTTACTATCTAGCTACGTATTTTATCAGATTAGAT
>NW_020440576.1:0-2497 GCF_000699045.2 Agrilus planipennis | reverse complement strand
AAAAAAGACGCTATCGATAATTGAATCTCAGGGAAGAATAATCAGAGTGGAGTCCAATTGCGACACAAAAAGAAATTATTAAAAAAAAATAAGTTAATATATCTACAGTAATGGAAAATCTACCGAACTAATTTAATATACTAAAGGGACTTTATAATGGACGGGGTCACTTAACCAAGTGTCCAAAATCTTCGAGCGTGAATCCGATGGGCTACGCGCTTCCTACCTACGCTCAGCGCTCAGAGTGGTAGCAGAAAAAATGACTACTAAATTTATTCGTTACAACATATATAAATATAATTAAACTTCTTTAAGCCCTTAAGGTTCTGTATATTAAAACACAAAGGACTTATCGAAACGATGAAACCTATTCCGACGGGACTCTACAAACAAGACGGGGAGGTTATCAGTAGTGATCTAAAGTTTAATAAATTATTTATTGCTTGTAACTAGTGCACTTATTATCATCATACCATGAGGTCGTGAGTTTTAAGACTTGTCGCACACGTCATCCTGACTTCTTATTACCCTTAACCAATCTTCTAATTTCCCGAAAACTAGGACAATCCCAAGTCCATAACAATTTCCGAATAATAATCTAGTTCGCCTTTACCCTAATATACCTCTAGCTAAACTTTCATGTCTCTATTTCTGACCTTTTGTATCCACTGTAAGCGGCAAGGAGACCTCCATAAAAGTCGCAAGAAAATACACCGCCCGAAAACAAGCAATGGGGAATTCCCCGTTCCACATAGACACGCACACGAGTTGATTGATCGCAGGGTTGCCAATCTTATGATTGCATTTTTTTTAACTTTTGATTTTTTTCTTCCCAATATCGCCTGTTGTTTTCAATGGAAGCTGAGGGCCTTTTGCATTCACGAGGCCCTGGGCTGCATCCCAAAAAGCCTTCATGTAAATCCGTCCCTGACCACATCTCAGATAATCCTAGTTTTTTTCATTTCCTCCGTGCCCATCACGTTCCACGTTTCCCACCTGTATAAATAATAACCATATTTTCAATTTTTAACTCTTTCACTTTTTTCATCTGATTTCGTTTCGATATTGAAAATTGGCTTTATCATTATAAACATGAAAATATTAAATACAGTGCAGATTAAGGGGGAAGGATCGTGGAGTGGCCTCCAATTTTCGAAAAGTCCTTATTAATGAAATCTCAAACAAAGCCAAAATATGTTCTGTAAGTATAACAACAAAGGACTCTATGGAAATCAATAAGAAATAGGCGAGATAGGTTGGTTGGACATCTTCTCAGGCATGAAGTGCTAGAAGCAGAAATAGGAGTTACGAGGACTAGAGGTAGACCTAGATTAGATTACTATTTACAGATAGTTAGGGTTGTCCTAGTTTTTTTTGGGGAAATGCGAAGATTAGCTCAGAATAGGAAAGAGTGGAGGTGCGTGTCCAACTAGTCTTAGGATTGAGGATCTTGTGATGATGATGTATAAGAAGCACTTTAGAATTTGGGATTTCACACATATTATTATTACTTAATTTTCCTTGGATCTTTGGTAGTTACGTTATTGTCTTTTTACAGAATGTACATCGCAAATACAGTAGAAGAATCCGCTTATAATGACATCGAAGGGAAATGACAAACACGTTGTTGTGTCCCGCGACTATGTCGCGTTCTTAAATTGGGCTGTACACGCTCACTTCCAAGCAAGTCACCAGTACACACTTTTTGAGAACAACTTTATTTCTTATTACTTACACTTAACTTAATTTATACTTAACCCTTAACCTAAAATAAAAAATGGAAAAGACGTAGAAAAGTTGGGTATGTTATAAGAACAGAATTAGAATTGGAACTCCTCGAAATTTGGTACCTGCTCCCTTTTATAGGGACGCTAGAGNCAATTTTTATCTCTTTCACTTTTTTCATCTGATTTCGTTTCGATATTGAAAATTGGCTTTATCATTATAAACATGAAAATATTAAATACAGTGCAGATTAAGGGGGAAGGATCGTGGAGTGGCCTCCAATTTTCGAAAAGTCCTTATTAATGAAATCTTAAACAAAGCCAAAATACGTTCTGTAAGTATAACAACAGAGGAATCTACGGAAGTGAATAAGAAATAGGCGAGATAGGTTGGTTGGACAGCTTCTCAGGCATGAAGTGCTAGAAGCAGAAACAGGAGTTAGGAGGAGTAAAGGTAGACCTAGATTAGATTACTATTCACAGATAGTTAGGGTTGCCCTAGTTTTAGGGAAATGCGAAGATTAGCTCAAAATAAGAAAGAGTGGAGGTGCGTGTCCAACTAGTCTTAGGATTAACGATCTTGATGTGATGATGATGTATAAGAAGCAGTTTAGAATTTGGAATTTCACACATATATTATTACTTAATTTTCCTTGGATCTTTGGTAGTTACATTATTGTCTTTTTACAGAAAGTACATCGCAAATACAGTAGAATCCGCTTATAATGACATCGAAGGGAAATGATAAACACGTCATACAAAGTATAGTCTTA
>NW_020440575.1:3340-4388 GCF_000699045.2 Agrilus planipennis | reverse complement strand
CCCCTATAAATTCTAGTGGGAATTCTACAATAAATTGGACATTACGTCTAGTTTCCTGTAAATGTCTAAACTGAAAATCCGCTTAGATTGTCTAATTCTTTTATTTAGTTAACGCTACCTCAATTCTACTCATTTATCGACTGCACCATATATGTGATAATGGGTATCTCTCGAAAGATTTTAGTTTAGAATATTTCTCGTCTCGCTTCCGTAGAATTGATTATTCCGATGAGTTGAATTATTATGTATGCACGTAGTTGGTGGATACCGATTTATTGCGGCTGCTTCTTCACTTTGGAAGCTTTCTGAAACGATCCGATGACAAGTGTCACGGGGTCGAAGAGCTGACAGGATAATGGGCCGTACCCATTTCAGTAAAAGCTGCGGCTCCCGTTGTTAATACATAAGAAAATTTACGGCTCAGCTCCGACGACTGTTGCTACGATCAAGACGACGACGACGACGATGACGCTGGCGGCGACGGCGCCGGTGCGAAAACCTGTAAACTTTACATCTGTATATCATTAATTTTCGCCTACTAGGTATATGACGACCACAAAAAATGCGGTAGCTTTGGTCGATGCGATGCCGTAGAATGAGGATCGAATGAACTGACTGATTTCGCACTTTCCATGATTTATGATAACATCAGGCGAAAATGAAACAGGTCGCGGCGGGAGTGAAGTTTTTGACAAATTGTCGCGAACTTGTGCGAGAAATCCGAAAAATAAATAAGCAAACTTGAAGAGAAATTAATGAATATCTATAGGTGGAACCCCATCTATGACCCGAGATAAAAATGTTCAGTCTCTCAGAGTCTCTGAAAGCGAGACTCGAGTCTCCGTCTCTCATCGAGTCTCTCTGGTATCGCTGAGAGAGACTGTCAAAAAAACTGTTTAGCGTCTCTGAACGAGAGACTCGAATCGCTCATAGAGAGATTCTCATTTCGTATCCAATCTCTGAACGAGAGACTCAAATCTCTGAATAAACAATTTTATCGTTAGAGTCTCTCATACAGAGACTGTGAGAGATCCATAAAAACACCTAG
>NW_020440575.1:0-2443 GCF_000699045.2 Agrilus planipennis | reverse complement strand
TCAAAAAGAAACTTTCAAATTATGTTTGTCAAATAATAATTCCAGACAGAATTAGAAACTAATGCCCAAGATTTGTAGTGATGCCTTAATTTTATTCCATAATTTATTTAGTTGCGTAGTTAGATAATCAATATTTTTTGGGTACCTACTCTAGCATCCGTTACTTTTATTATGTAAATAACTATAATGGTAAAAATAGTGACAAAAATAAGATGACATGTGTTTTTCCGGGACGGGGGCCCCTTGAGCGCTTGGGGCCCCAGTACACCGCACCCCCTAGGCACCTGTTTTTATTATTTACTCTTATTATTTATCAATATTTTTAGATAATGTAAAATAATAAAAATAAAACTTACCTTACTTTCTCGGCGACTTTCCACTCATACTTTTACTGCACTCTGAGGGTTGTACAACGTAAAGTACACTTGATATGTTACTATTATAAAAGAATTATAAGAAATTGTAAAATTATTAGAAGCCTTGTTTAGCCATGATCGTAAAATTGAAATAAAATCCCATAGCATTTTGTAGAAAAAAATTTATTCGACATAAAATATGATTTTTAATCATTACATTTAACAAAAAATTTAAAATACACGTAAAATATGAATTTTAATCATTACATTAAACAACATCACAATCGATTAAAGTAATTAAAGCGCAAATTATTGATTACCTCGAAAATTTAATTATGACTAAGCATATTTAATTAACCATGTATTTTTTTATTTCATTGCATTATAAACGAAAAACATTGCAGATAGACATACATAATAGCATTAATTAAATTAATAGTTCGTTAGATACTTAATTAAAAATCAAAGGGTTGCAATACCTATTGTTTAAACCCACCAAGAAAAGGGTAAATTATTGATTACCTCGAAAATTTAATTATGACTAAGCATATTTAATTAACCATGTATTTTTTTATTTCATTGCATTATAAACGAAAAACATTGCAGATAGACATACATAATAGCATTAATTAAATTAATAGTTCGTTAGATACTTAATTAAAAATCAAAGGGTTGCAATACCTATTGTTTAAACCCACCAAGAAAAGGGTAAATTGTTTGTGTTAAATCCAGACCAAATTAATCTCATCCATCATCTGGATTATAAGGACAAATTCTGAGATATTTCCGAAACATTTTATACGTGTTAGAGGTATTCTAAAATACCAATTGATTTGGAACACTAAATATAAAAGGAACCCAATACATCTCCTATATGTTATTATGTCTTGATATTTCTTTAATAAATTTTAAATTACCAAAAGTGTACCGTGAAGGGTTAGAATCACTAATCTAGAAAATACTCTGGTTGACCCTTGGTATTACTATAGTGATTAATCTGGTCCTGGTTAATTTCAAAGGTTAATGTTTTAGTACACATTATAGATACATTACGAGCCACTGAAGGACAAAATACTGCTTCGGCAAAGGTAACTAACTTTTGGGTATAATTAGAGAAAATAAAAAGCACGTTAGTTTAAATGCGAGCATTAATTGTATTTATATTTTTTGTTTTAAGAAGTTCCGATTTTTACATGCAATAAAATAAGTAATATACATTCGTTAACACAAAGTTAAATCATAATTTTAATAACCTACACGTAATAAATCACATAATAGATCAACTCATGTTCTAAGTACGTTTTCACGATTTTAAAAATCCGTTTCTATCACAATACAATTTTACGCAAACCCTAAACGTAATTTAAACAAACGCTCTACGACAAAAATAATACATTGTAATATTAACTTGTGTGCAACATAAACGTATGCAGTCATTTGTTTATAACTGTTTCGTATATAAATGTCAGATTTTACGGATCTTATTGAACAAGCTTTGGAAAAATAAAAATGTGTTAAAGGCGCCGGAATAGCCCTTTATTATTTGTTAATCGAATCACTTGTTAGAAAGTAATTTCACTAAACGATGTTCCTTACCGTATTCCGATTTTCTGAAGTCTTCGAGAGTCTGGAAGCAATAGGAGGTATGTTATAGGTACAAAAAAAAATCAAATGATCGAATTTTCTGTAATATTTTTTGAAAAGGGAACGATTTTTTGGTCAACTTATAAAATTCCAGGTCTTTTTATTACTTATGTATATTAATTCAGGAACTTAATACGTAATCCGGAAAATATCTCTCAATTATTGGCGAATTCAACACATTTCTAAAGTAATAATCATGACTTTTGCAATGAAACTTACCTCATATGAAAGCTCTTGTTTCAAAATTGCTGTTGTATGTTCGTTGCCGACACAACAAGCTAAAAGAGTAGGATACAAAATTCTGGAGAACTCTTCAACCGAGAAGTACGAAAACGGCAGCGTGCACAGTTGCTGAAGGACAGACGGTGGCTGACCACTAACTAGTAACATCTGAAACAAGAAGAGCCTCAAATATGAAATTCTTCTTTTGAACCATTCTAAAA
>NW_020440574.1:3520-5940 GCF_000699045.2 Agrilus planipennis | reverse complement strand
TGAAGTACTGAAGTGCACTATAAATATATATTTATTTTCGATAAATAAAATCGGTAAGTGGTCGTTAACTTAATTATCGGAGTTGATATGAACGGGAGGGAACTCGGCTAGTATTATCTACATTTTAACCAAAACTACCTGCGAGAGGGAATTCGGCATCACCGAACTTTTCTTCCAGTCTCGCGTATTTGGTCTTGATCTTGCACTATCGGTTTTGGTCTTGGTCTTGGTCTTGTTAGTATAAAGACAGTCTTGGTCTTACATTTTTGCAATCTCGCTCGTCACTACTACACAATAATGTATATCCCGAAGGTAGGACAGAAGACCTCCTATTCATCCCTCTTTTATGAATCGTATGAATGGATGGGTGATTAGTTGGGGAGAGAAGGACAAAACGGGTAGAACGAAGACCGAAGTGAATGATTATGTGTGGAATATCTAAGGAAACGGAACTCCTTTGAAATGCTAAACTACGATCTGTATCTGTAGACCGCGCTACTTGTTCCCCTCTCTATTAATAATTAACAAGATATTAAAGAGCTATCGATTTTATCCATAAAAAACTCTTCCCTGACTAATTTTTATCGTTCTGTATGTACACTCCGACAATTTGATAGTTAAAATAATAAAATTAAATTAAGCTAGTAATAAATTTAAATGAAAATTAATTTTTCGATTGAACATTATCACATATTCTTTTACTACATTCGACAAAAAATTTTACCGTGAATAGAGAAGATTAGAAATGAAGAGGTATAAGAAAGAATAGGTGAACACAGGACTCTATGGAAGTAAATAAGAAATAGGCAAGATAGGTTGGTAGTACTCCTTCTCAGACATGAAGGTCTATTCAGAGACATATTAGAGACAGAAACAAGAGTTAAGATTAGTAGATGTAGATTTAGGTTAGATTACTGTTCGCAAATAGTTAAGTATGTGGGATGTTCTAGTTTTAGGGAAATGCGAAGATCAGTTCAGGATAGGAAGGAGTGGAGGCGCGTGTCCAGCCTGTCTTAGGACTGACGACCTTATGATGATGATGATGATGACAAATTCTTTTTCTTTTGAGCAGTTGGTGTAACTTTACTAAGATTTGTAGTAGACAATATACATGAATAAATTTCTGAGTGAGTGACTCGAATAAAACTTGCAGACATACTCAATTATTAGTTTTCACCAACCTAGTGAATATTAATAACTCAACATCAGTATGACGCTTATATGCAATATCGATTGTACCAATACCAAAAATTGGGTTAAGCACCCTCTTCACTGCTTGCATTTATTATCCACTTTCTGATAAAAATACACCGGTTTATCAAAGACATTATGCACGTCGTATAAACGAAATTGCTACGGGCGAAGTTCACTAAATTGTCGCCGTCTTAGAAGTCGTTTTTGTCAAGAATTTCGAAACGACATCGAAAAAGGCAAACACAAAACAGCTTTTCAACACTCAGGTAGACTTTTCATTCTTTATTCTTCTTTCCACATTACTTCGCGCATTTCAACGTCACAATACACATTAAAAAAAATTAATGGCCTCTAACCATTTTCAAGACAAACTAATACATATATATGTGTAAGTGTGATGATGTTCTATTTTTCAAATGGTTAAAGATTTTCTTTTTTATTTTATTTTGCCCCGAGTTTACGATATCAGCAAAAAGTTAGTTCCACCTTCTTTAAAAACGATGAACTTTTGCGTGCTTCAATTCCACAATCATGTAATGCTGTTGAACAGGTAGTTCTTCCGACTTACACAATGTAGTAATGAGCAAAGCAAGACCAAGACCAAAATTTTCCGAATCTTGATATTGGTCTTGGTCTTGCTTATCCGGTCTTAGTTTTGGTCTTGCTCAAATACTTCTAGTCTTGGTATTGGCCTTGCTGATATAGTCTCGATTTTGGTCTTGGCTTTGCTGATAAAATCTCGGTTTTGGTTTTAGTCTTGCATTTAAAGTCTTCGTCTTTATTGCTCATTTAATCTGATACTCTTTTTTAATAACACAATAATTGCTTAAATTTTCTGTCATACATTTAATGACTTTTAAAGAAAATAGTGTCGGTAGTTGTGAGAGTTNAGTACGCCAGTGCCAGAACTGGTTCGCTAAATTTCGATCCGGCAATTTTGATGTCGAAGATGCACCACGTTCGGGAAGGCCGGTTGAAGCTGATAAAGACGCTATAAAGACATTAGTTGATGTGAACAGGCAAATAACAACAGGTGAGATCGGATTGAGGTTAAATTTATCAAATTCAACAGTTTATGACCACTTGAAAGGCCTGGGATTATCCCCGAAGCCCGATATATGGGTTCCCCATGTTCTCACAGAGAGAAATCTGTGTCGCCGCATTGATGTCTGCGATTCGCTTCTCAAACGTCACGAAAATGATCCGTTTTTGAAGCGCATCATCAC
>NW_020440574.1:0-2250 GCF_000699045.2 Agrilus planipennis | reverse complement strand
TGTAGTCGGCAACAGCGTCCGAGGTACCTGGACCCCAGGGCGATCGTCATACACGTCGTCTCCGGAAGTTCTGTTTTAAATCCATTAAAAATCAGTTGAAATAATTTACTTGAGGGTTTTGAGGGTCGCTGAACACGAATATGCAGTCGGCGACGGTCACTGGGTTATCTGGGGCCCAGGACCACCGTTATACACTCTCCTCCAGGAGTTATGTTTTAAATTAATTAAAAATTAATTTAAGCAATTTACTTAAGTTTTTTGAGGGTCGCTGATCACGAATACGCAGAATAACTAGTTTCGAAGACGAATATATGACGGTGGACCTGGACCTCAGATACCTCGGAGCCTGTCGCCAACTGCTTATTCGTGTCCAGCGACCCTCAATACCCCCAAGTAATAAAATTGGACTTTTTCTATCATTACACACCTGGTTTTTTATAATTTGAACATTGAATTTTTGAAGATAAATTGATCTCTGTTGACAAAGTTTGTAGACGGTCTTACTTATCGAATGCATAAAACCGCATCTAGATCCGACTTACTGCAATTGTGCTTTATTTTCTCGACTAGCAATAAATATTAGAAAAGTAATTGCATTCGTACGTGTCGTAGTCAAAGGATCTGCTATTATGAATGTATGTATACAATAACTGTTGCAACGTCAGAAAGTTGCTCGATTTTTATTGAATTATCACTAACCAAGCGAAATTATTTTTTTAATAACGTATATTTTTAAGCCATAACTAATTCTGCATATTTGTAAAAAAATGCCATCTGTCAAATTTAGTGAAAAGAAATAAATAAGTAACACTTATTTATTTTTTTTATCTGTAAACCCTCGCCGGGAATCGAGGGTGTGACAACAGCAACACAAAAATTTTCCCTCATTAACTTGAGGTAGTTTGTAGTGGATAAAAATTCGAAAATGAATTTTCACATTAATATTTCTATTTTATAATTGTAATAGAATTTAGATGAGAATTTTGCGTGAATTTTTGTAATCGGCCTTGCTCTAAGTCCTGATCTTGATATTGGTCTTGCAAGTCTGTTTTTGTTCATCGCTAAGTCTTAATTAATTTATGGAATATTATAAATTGAGTTGTTTTTTCAATTGTCCCTCTAACAAGAAAGAAAAGCGATTTCTTTATGGATTGTGCTGGTTTTCAGTAACATATACAATTGTTAAATTAAAATTAAAAATTTTCTCATTGGTCGCCAAATGTAGATGTGTTAAATAATGTTTTATTGTGTCATACCTCCGAAATTTGGGCGAAGTCTTATGTCATAACCATCCAGTAATTTAGAAATGGTTTGGGTGACATTATCCAAACGTTCCGAAACCATTACTTTGTGTTGTAACCTGGTAACAAGTGAATTCAATGAAGCGGCAAAAATACAAGATAATGTCAAAATTCAGGTACTTTTGAATAAGAAAACCCAAAAAATAGCAACAATATGTCCTTTATGTGTATGCAATATTTACTGGTTGCATTGCCTATTATTGGTATTTTCATTCTTACTATAATTGTCATGCCAAAAGGGGAATGGTAAGTAATTGTTTGCTACTTGTTGATACTACACAATCTATAACAAACAAAGAAATTATTTTGCTGTACAAAGGCTTCTTCAGATGAAAGACAATTGTGTTCCAACTGAATGAAAAGCCCTAGATGTGCAGTTTACGACATTATCTCTGAAGTTACTTCCACAAAATGATAAAGTATCGCAGTGCCGCCAACATTCTTTTTTAACGGATGTGCTTAGACTCGCTACGGTAAGAAATGGCAATACGAATGAAGTGAGCCACATTTTTTTGTATGGTAGTTCTATCCCATCAAGGCTTGAAAGCAAGATAATGAACAGAAGTTGGGACTTTACAAAATTGCTTTATAAATTCATTAATTCAAGCTCTTTTAAAGTTAATGTGAAAATCTTTCAAAGTTAATATAAAAATTCATATAATATAATTACATTAGTTCGACAGATCTGTGACCTAATAAGGACGGTTTGTCATTGTTGCTATTGTCATCTCTCGTAGCTTAGTGGTCAGAGCATTAGTTAGTAAAGCCAAAGGTCCCGGGGTTCGATTCCCGGCGGGGGTGACAACAGTAACAAATTTTCCCTTATTAGCCTGATGTAGTTTATAGTGTGTAAAAAATTGAAAATAAATTTTCACATTAATATTTGATATTAACCGTTAATAGTCAAAGCACTTTCAAAGTGCTTGAAGGACTTTCAAAGAGCTTATAG
>NW_020440573.1:0-4386 GCF_000699045.2 Agrilus planipennis | reverse complement strand
TTGTTGTTAATGTTATCGTTACTGCCCTAGCTATTATTATTACAATTATTGATCTTTCACGTTCAGCTGTATCCCGTTATTGTCGTTGTTGCTGCTGTTGTTGTTGTTACTGTTGCCCCACTTCCTGTCGAGACTTTTATAAAGGAAAATATATAAATAAAGGAGAAAGCTTCCATAATGTACAAAGATTAAAGAAATTACACGGCCTTGAATTTTCCATAAGTTTGCTAATGCTGATCTCATTTACGTTAGATTGATTTTGGGCAGTCAACATGTTCAGAAAATAATATCGATAATTCTTAGAACTAGATGTTTGACGTGTTTGCCTTTCTTTTTTGTCTATTTCTTTAAAAAAAAAAAACAGGAACTTCTTTTGCGTAAGATTTTAACATCTAAGACTGAGCAAAGGCAAAGAAATCCGGAAAATTTGTTTTTCTTGTGATTAACGTATAATTAATTAAAATATTTTGGTGGTTTTAATGTTTCAAAAGAGAGTAAAAGATTGTTTAAACATTACTAATTCATATTTATAATAAATTAAAAATTAAAACTACTTATTTGCTGAACAGAATGAAATTTTCAAATGCAAAATTTTATTATAATAGATGCAAAATCCTCAAGTAACTTTGCTATTTTTTTTAGAGCATTTTCTTTTTTGTTTTTGTGGTGATACTAATATTGAATAAATAATTAATTATCTACATTTTAAATATCTATTCTATTGTAAAAATTGAATTAAATTTATGTAACTTTTCAAATAAATTATGTAATTTTTGAACATCTTGTGAAGTTTATAAAGAAGAAAAAGAACACAAATAGCTAATTAAAACGTTTTATTGAGAAAAGATTATATCACATTCACATATTTTAAAAATACTGACAACAATAATATCAAGTGTACAATGAAGACATTGCGTTTCTTTTTTAATCTCACTTTCAAGTAAAAAATCCATACCTATAAAAAACCATTAGATCAAGCACTCCATAGACCATAATAGCTGTAAAAGTCAATACAGAGCGCTTTCAGTTCAAACAAAATAAATTTTAGATGTGCTCTGATTGAATCTTAAAATTGAATATGCAAGTTTTAATAACATTAACACCTAACAATTAGTTTTAACAACAACAACATTAATTATATAAGACTAGCCTCTTCATCGAGTAATCTTTGCGCCTCTATAATAGAATTGTTGTAACATTGCGGAAACCTTTTATTTAAAGCTGCCGCTGTCGTCATATTCTGCTGCCTTCTAATAAAATAATAGGCAACTGCAGCAATAAATACTACCGATAAGATTAGAGTCATTACGATTCCACCTGCTGCAAAGGAATGTAGACATAACAATAGTTTATAATATAATAAAAAAAAATTTAATTACAAATTCCTATCGGTGGCTCCGTGTATAAGTACGTAGAAAAATTGTAAACAACAAACCCTGATACTTACCAACCAGTACAAACTTCGGAAACACTTGTACAAAGTAGGGCCTCGACACTAAAACATCGTGAACCCGTAGTAAGGAACCGTTGGAGGGGAGTTGGGGCACTTCTAAAATTTCGCAAAACAACGCAAACAAGTCGACAGTCCAGAAAGGAATAACCATCTTGTTCTTTTTTATTTTCGGCCCGCGTGCCACAAAGTATGGCTTCATTTTCAAATCTAAATTGTCGTAACCGTGAACGCCAAATTTCGATTTGTTGCTCACTTAAAAACAGAAATACTTTTCATTGCTTTATGAAGTAAGCAATTTTTACTGTGTCTACCTTTAAAATTGAATTTTTTCGAAAGATATTCAGCTGAAATTGCCAAGTCTTGAAATCCATAACCATCATCAGCTAAAAGAAATATAGGAGGGGTACGTGGATTATTTTTAAAGTGCCATCTAGTCAAAAGATCGTCCTTTTTAAACACCGAAAAGTGTCCTTGTTTCTTAGAAAATTCAGTCAAGTTTTCATAAATTGCTTCTTCGTATCCTTTAAAGTTCAAAACAATATTAAATTATCAGTATTTTATTACTATTAAAAATTATTACCCTCATGGGGAAGAATATGTAAAACAGGTGAGCTTCCAGCAATATCATAAGTATGGGGCTCTAAATATTGCGTTATGTCTATAAAATGCGGCGGGCTTACGCTGTCCATGCCATGGTCACTTAGAAATATTAAATTTACTTTTTCTGTTAAGTTGTTTTCCTCTAATTTTTTCTAAAATTCAGAACTATTATATACAAGGGTTTTTTATATTACATTCACTTACTTACAATTAAGTAACAAGTTAAATTATCAAGTCTTTTTATCAACTCAATAATTACTGGTGAATCAGGACCAAAAGCATGAGCATGTGAATCTGGCTCCTCAATATAAAGCATAATCAAATTTGCTGGCCTTTTGGGATGTACTATCCATGATATTACCTTCAAAATTTGTGTACTTTACAAATAGTTAAACATTTTGTAAGTCATTTACAATCATACCTCATCAACTCTTTGATTCCAATCAAAATGAGGGTCAAATTCCTTAAAATATTGNCTGTGTATAATCCTGTTGCAATAGAATGATGGTTGGGAAAAGTTTTTGTAGGAAAGACATTATTAATATATGGTGCATAAGTTCCTTCTCTTCTTAGAGCAAGTATGTTTGGTGTCTTTTTACCAACAAAATCGTAACGAAAACCATCGAAAGAAATAATTATTAAAACAGGATATTTTGATATACAATTTGCAAAACTTAATAATAAAAACGATAGCAAGATTTCACTTTGCATTTGTAATTTGAGTTAGCACTGAGAACTTCACAACTGATTCCTTATTTTACATCCATAATTTGTAGAAAGTAATGTAAATTATTTCGTAAAAATATTGTTCGGGTTCACCATACTGTTAAACTTCCCCTTATCAAGCCAACTGATAAGGTGAAAGTTGTTTTTGACTTAGAATAAAACAAGTTTTAATTAAAATTTGAAGGTAAAATAATTTAGGTTATGTAACCTACCTGGTTTTTCTTTGAGCACATGAAAACTCTGTGTATATTAAGCCAATTTTAATAGGTAATTATTGATACAATTTAGTGAACAATTGGACTGCAAATCTACGAAACAAATTTGGAATGTAAACAGTTAATTATTAATTAAGATTTAATTGTAAGTTTAAAATAAGAAACCATAAACATTTAATACATTACAATTTCATACGGCATGTGTAATGGTAAACACTATCTTTTCTTATTCGCTTTCTATGGTATATAGAAAATCAGTGTTCTATGGTAAATTTAAATCTGTTGTTTCTGAAGTTAATGACATTTGGCGCATGTTTGAAGAGTATTTTTTAGATGATTCATTTGTTGACTACAATAAAATTGATTTTAGAATTATCCATGTAGGCACAATATTATAATCAAATAACAATTCTTTGTGGTATTATCTGGCTGTAATTTATCCTTTTCTGTCTTTAGTTTGCCGAGAAGTTAATGTCGTACCACCATTACACTTAGTTGTGCTTTGTACAAGCCTTAATCACGGATTCATGTTATTTTACATGGCTCAATGGAGCCTGAAGTCAGTGCAGTCCTTCATGGACTGCGGCAGATATGGGTAATTGCATGGGCAGTTGCTTACCAACATCTCGCAGATTATTTTCTAGTGATGATAAAACAGACTTTGCTGACCTTATAAATGTAAGATATAAAGCAGGCTTTAATGCAACACTGATACAATTGCTTTCCAGAATCCTAATGAAGATACTACTAACAAAAGGTATGTTTGAAGAATAGCAAGAGTTACATTATATTACATTGCACTAGAATATTTTGTGAGTATGTCTTTAAGTGAAACTTGTTTTTCATGCTTGCATGAAGATGTTTTTTAATTCGGCATTTCCTCAAGACTAAAAAGAAACACAGACCAAAGGTATAATTTTAATTTGTTTTAAATAACCCCTTTAGTTTTCTTGTTTCTTAGGAAGCAGTTTTAAATTTGGTTGAAGACATTTTCCCCTCTTCTAAAAGTACTAATTATTCCAAGCTCAACAAGATACCACAGTATGTAATCATAAAATTGTACACATTTTCGGTTAAACATTAAAAGACATTTGATTTGTAGCTCATCAGATAGACAGAACATACCTTTACAATGTTTAGATGCCCGTGCTCTTTTAACAAATACTGCAAACTCTACACCTGCTAGTTCTCTAGATCTAGAATGGGAGCATGAAGCCTTGCCCTTAGAAGTTGTACAAGAGCCCTGTAACAGTTCATGGTATAAATATTTTTTCTTTATATAAATAAAACAGCTTTTGGTAATTTTTTACATTAGTTGACATTGGAATTGAGACATGAAGTTTAGTCAGGTAGATAGTACTGACCAAGTAGAATCGTGTGGTAGCATTAATT
>NW_020440572.1:1568-4422 GCF_000699045.2 Agrilus planipennis | reverse complement strand
AAAATGAAACCATTCCATCAGTATTTTCTTATGACGTTGTCACGTTCAACTATCGTCAGTAAACCGACTTTACAGACAACCGATTTTTTTTTTTAGTTCAAAATTAATTCATTTGTGAAATATGATAGTTAAAAAAAAAAAATAAATTCAAGCACTAATAGGTTTGAATGTTCAATACTCATGCAAAGTATCAATATCTTTGATCTTCGGTTTTTACACTTGCTAAGAGACATTAGCATAAATAGGTCACCTGCGTGTTTACGACAGAGTAAAAAAAAAGAAGCAGGCACCTACTTACGTATATTTATTATTATCATTACTATTAGTAATTATCAGTCCACGCCTAAAGAATGCACAACTTGCCGGCAATTAACATTTATTACTTGTGTGTATGATACAATTAAAATTATTATACAGTCAAGCAACCGTGACAAGTGTTATGCAGTTTAAACATCAAGTGAATATATAATTAAATGTCGGTGCTTTCTTTGTTATTTATAAGCGAATATTTATGAACAAAAAAGCAAAACAAAACAGAACTCGCACGAAATAAAAGCCCGAACAACGGTAACGGACCGGAAATAAGTACAACTACATGGTGTGTTCTGCCGCTTCGAAATTTTATTGTTCTGGAAAGTGAAGCTGTGTTTTCTGATAAAATTGACGTCGACCGGACATGACGAACTATTGTGTTTTATACAAAAGGACTCGTTCTACACCGTTAAACGAGTACGATGCTATCGGACGATACCACCTTAACAAAACGATCGAACGAATAATGGAAAACAACAAGCATTTAAGCTTCCAAAACTAATAATTGTTAATTAACGAAGAGGCGGTCAAACTAACAAATAATTTAGAATAATAATTAAAAAATTATACCAAATAGGACAACGACGTATCTCAATACAATCTGCAAAACAACTTTAATGTTTCATGTCTTCGTTCTAACAAGTAGTCAACAATGAAACTTTAATTATTGGTTGGTGAATTTTCAACGAGAGGGTTGAGTTGAAACCGTTAAAACGAGCCTATAATGTTCATAAACACTAAGTCTGTCAGGTGACAAAATCATACCAATAATTTATCGTTAATCAAAACTTGATGTATCAATAATTGTAATAGTTTGGCCATACTGATGGATTCTTTTTTACGAGAAAAAGTATAGAAATAACAAATAATTTAGTACAGTAATTAATAAGTAATACAAATTAGGACAAATGACCTATTTCAATACAGTCTTAATTACTATATTGTCCCATTTAACATATGGTCCTTCGAGCCGGATTTAGCATAAAACTCCGGAAACAAGTGTGGAGACGTTTAATTTGTGAAAGTAATTGGGAAGTCAGATAGTTCACATAGTCAGATAGGTTACCGATGGTTCAAATATAGTTTACATAGTCAGACAGCTTTATAATGGTTGAAAGATGGTTTGCCGATGATTCGATGTACATTAATTTCGGTTATGCCTCTTGTTGTGCACTAATAATAATTAGCAGCAGAAAATCCTTAATACGAGCCCTTACAAGATTACACCGCATCTAACAGTGTTAATTACCATCTTGCTGGTGTTACTTAAGTAAATTTCAATTAAAAAGCATATAAAACGAAGGTTCAGTTTTGTCTTTCTTCGTAGAAGTATCCATTGTTAAAGGTTTTACCGTATTTATCGTATTTAGAGGTCAAGTACACATTACCGAACAACATTAATTTTAAACGGTTTAAATGGCTCTTTCATTTCACAATTACATCCAATTCAATAATCAGGTTCAATTTAGTGATGAAGTAATGGTTTTATGCATTTACTGTGTAAAACCGTTCGAGCGACCGCGTTTAAAATAAAAATTGTTCATTCCCATTTGTTCGTTTTTGTTGTTTGTTCGACCAGTTTAACGAACCTAAAAAGCGATAAGCAAGCTTTCTTTCTTTCTTTTATTTTTTATTTTTACTCGACGCAAACAGCGCGTTTCCGAACAAACAGACTCATCAACTGGGAATAGAAATGCTACTATCTTGGAATCGGTCTGAACGACAGGGAGAGGCGATGCACCGACGACGCTTTTGATAGAAACTCAGTATTTATTTAAAGCTTGGTAAACGAACGATTGTTTTAAGCAAACAACTCGTGTTTTTTGAGAAAACAAAACGGGATGTAGGTCTACATGTTTTAAATTCAACTGACTTCGAACGATTAGGTAAATTTACCTATTAACTGCAGTATTCCTGTTTGGAAACATCTGCAGTTATTGAAGAGGAAACTATCCTACAGTTTAAATAACAGAAACAATTATTCTAAATCCATGTTTGCTTTCTCAAAATATTATTTATTAAGAAATAAAACTATTTTAAGGTAAAAAAAATTTGCATTACTAAAACTTGAATAGCGAATAAAAATAAAAAATTGATAGATACTTTTAGTTCCTTATTTGACGTTTAATTTTACATTTCAATGGCTTTGTTTTAAATGATGTATTATTTATCACGGTTTTAAAAATAATTAGGTAAAGGTCGAGATGAAGGCCCCCACCCCCTTCGGGGGGGGGGTCGAAAGAGGTCTCCCCCACCACTGTACTATAAAATGTTCGTAGCGGTCTCACCACCATAAAAAGTTTTGGGGGTTTAAAGTTAATAAATATGCCAATTTTTATACCTTTCTAGACATGTAAGTATTTATATAGTCATTCTTAAACAATATTCAAAGGTAAAACTAATGAAAAATACATGAAAATATTGAGAAAGTTATATAAAACATTATTTAAATATCTTTATCAATAGGGTAGGTTAGGTTATCGGGTTTTGTTCAAGTGACCACCCTCTTTCGATCCCCCACCTCCACCCGCTTGAAAATATT
>NW_020440572.1:0-1223 GCF_000699045.2 Agrilus planipennis | reverse complement strand
AGGTTAGGTTAGGTTAGGTTATCGGGTTTTGTTCATGTGACCACCCTCTTTCGATCCCCCACCTCCACCCGCTTGAAAATATTTTTTTTATTGAATTTTATTTGAATTATAGTGTACGAAAATTGACAAAATAACCAACTTTCAACCCCCATAACTTTTTATGGGGGTGAGACCGCCGAAAATTTTTTATGGGGTTGTAATCAGGTGATCACCCTTTTTCGATCTCCCTACCCTCATTCGATTCCACCCACCCCCACCCCTGTAGCGTACCAATAATCAATATGAAAGACCAAATTCAAAAGTGTTGTAGGTAGTTAAGTATTCCGTATTCTGCAAACTTTTCAAAATTATCTACAAGCGGAATAAGGATTTATTAGTGAAAAAGTAGAGCACTGCACTTTGTGCGGCTGATAAATGAATTGCAGAGCAACTGTAACTTCCGGTCTGAACACTTGCCAATTTATTATTAACATTAGCTCCACTGTTTCACAGTTCAATTTTCCGAGAACTCGACACGAAGATTCCACAAGCCATTTATAATTATGCACTACGTGCAGCATCACAGAATGCAAAGTCGATTCGTATCCTCCTCGTCCTCGAATTAGTAAAATAGCATCAAACAGGATAACTATGATTTACGACTCATGAAATTACTCTTATATTGATTTACTAAATGGATTAACTCATTCGTGGCTGCCTCTGGGTAGAACTAATGTCCTTTTTATTTGCTTAGACGTACATATTAAAGTAAACAGTTTTAGACATAAACCTTTACAATAAAATAATCCAAAGTAAATAATAAAATCTTTTATACAACAAAGGAATAGAATAATAATTAAAAAATTATACCAAATAGGACAACGACGTATCTCAATACAATCTGCAAAACAACTTTAATGTTTCATGTCTTCGTTCTAACAAGTAGTCAACAATGAAACTTTAATTATTGGTTGGTGAATTTTCAACGAGAGGGTTGAGTTGAAACCGTTAAAACGAGCCTATAATGTTCATAAACACTAAGTCTGTCAGGTGACAAAATCATACCAATAATTTATCGTTAATCAAAACTTGATGTATCAATAATTGTAATAGTTTGGCCATACTGATGGATTCTTTTTTACGAGAAAAAGTATAGAAATAACAAATAATTTAGTACAGTAATTAATAAGTAATACAAATTAGGACAAATGACCTATTTCAATACAGTCTTAATTACTATATTG
>NW_020440571.1:5175-7812 GCF_000699045.2 Agrilus planipennis | reverse complement strand
TAGAGGTTCCTAATGTGATGTCGTAAATAAACACATTTTTTTTGCGCTTACATAGCAAACGCTGGCCGAACCTTACGAGATAGAATACAATAATGTACTACAGTATTGTACTGTACACCTTAAAAAGGTCTACAAAAAAATCCGCGATGGTGTATGTTTATATTTTAGGGATAACCCATAATAACCATTTTTTATCCTTTACTTTTTATGAGAAATAATGGCTTATTTACGAAGCGATTTAAGCAATACACCATTAATCCTTATCCAATTAAGTACTTTTAAATACATTGTGCATTTGATATAGATCAATATGGCCTTTTACAGCATGTAATTTAAATGAATTTTTTCGTAGATATTACAGATGTAAAATGCAGGGACACAGCAGTTGCGGCGGCTTCGGCCGGGGGGCGGTTTGTATTGTATAATGACAAAAACCTACGAATGTTGTATATAAAGACATTCTGTAGTATATTTAGTATTAGTATTGCACCCGTGCGAAGCTGGGGCGGGTCGCTAGTGATAAATACTGCGATAACTAGTATATTATGGATTATAATAAAAATGAAAATTGACCCATAATCGAAAAAGAAAATCGCTTTTTTTAAAAACTCATCTAGTTTTTACGACTTACATTGAATTTTAATTCGTTCATTTCCGCTAACTAATTCGCATTTGTTTTTCGTAAAATTATTTCTCATCATCAGAAAGTATTTCTCGGATGTCCCATAAATCTTTTACCAAGCAGCAATATTTGCTTGAAGCTGGTGGGTAATGGCATCAGGCCGTTTCGTAATTATTCCGGAGACCCTGTTGTATAACATAAACCCTAAAAATATGATAACGAACGACTCAGTCGTAGCGCCTATACGACCACGACGTCGACGTCGACGTCGGGGTCTAAAACGTAACGTTTACGAGGAAAAGGGCTTAAATTTAGCAGAAAATACAACTGTAATCCCAGTATTGGTTAGTAGAAAGCGAGTTGCCGCCATTATTGCTGGCTGTAATTCAAACTAAGAAAACCCCGGGGCTATTGTGTTCGCTGCCGAAACTGGACGCGGGGCTTTGTGTGGAGGTATAATATTCATGGGCACTATGCGCGAGTGATTATGACGCTCATTGCACTGGGAAAAACAAAAATATTTCGGGGGACATGCGACAGTGTATACCGCCCGTTCTCTGTCTCTTTCTCTTTTAATCCTTAAACGTGGATTTTCGAGGCGATTTATGTGAAAGGCGCGCGGAATACGTCCTTTCACTTATAACGTTCGCCTCGCTAAGCCTACTTAATCAAAACGACTTATTTAGTCCGTGCTTAATAATTTATTACGCTCCGAATTCTGCATCACCAGAAGCTTCCGAAACAAAAGCTTGATGACCGCCATNAAATCATATTCGTATATTAAAAAATATCAACCAACATGATAAGAAAAGAAAAATTATTGATCTCCGTTTTATTGTTCATATGGTTATTCCAATTAAAACGGTAACAAAGGCAATAAGGAAGCACATAGATAATTATTTGTTGCTGAAACGAGGAAACTATAACATAAAGGTAGAAAAACTATATCTCAATCACTTCAAACAGAAAAATATGAATCATTACAATCATCTTAATCTTCGCAGCTGGCGATATAGTGCGAACACCACTATTAGTTTGCAATATTTCAAAAATGAGCAAATGCCTGCAAGGTTTTCTTAAAAAGTATTTGATACTTAAGTAAATATAGAAAATTCGATGGTACCCGTTTTAATATTTTAATTAGTTGTAACAATTAAAACCATTTTCATATCATAAATACAACGACATCTATCTGTGTAATTTTGCTAGTACTTTATTATTTCTCTTTGTACCAATACGTGTCTCAAAGTCTAAAAGAGGATGTGAAGTCGATTTGTTCGTTAAATAATGTCCGGTCTGTCAAGGTGTAACGCCTTTATTTGAGAATCTTCGGCCATACGAAACGACCACGGGAGACAGTAAGAAGCAATTTCCATCGACATTCCCAGATAGCGTTGTGTACGTTCTCGGTTACGGCGGACAAAGTTTAAGCCGTCTCATAAAGAAGCTACTATCTGGCATCAGTCGGGAACAGCCGCCTCGATTCCTTCTGATCCCAAAGGTAAACACCATAATTTCAACTATACAACTGCCCTTTGGTCTTCTCAACCCCGCCGCTGATCCGCCATACCTATTTACCAAACACCCGTTTACTTTACCTCTTATGTTTTGGCTTCATTTTACAAGGTCTACGGTTTCTAATATTATTAGAGTACACGAGATGAATTTTTTTTATAACTGATGTAATAAAATAATTCGAAGTGGTCTGTATTCTGTCGAAACTGCCAGACGCGGATCGCGATTTCGATCGTTTTGATCTCATCAGCGCGTCGCAGACAGCTCCGATAGAACACAGACCAACTTTTACCTGCTATCTTAAGAGCGCGTTTTAGAAAATACCACAAATGGCGCGGTAAACGCCATCTGTGGTACGAATACAGACCACTTGTGCCTATCACGTTGAGGTTAGCTACGCCCGGATTCGTTTCAGCAAGTAGATATCCATGTATTTAAATGGACCTTGTTGGAGCATACGTAATCCTAAAATGTAGCATCGTACTACAGATGGCGTTTAC
>NW_020440571.1:2673-3903 GCF_000699045.2 Agrilus planipennis | reverse complement strand
CGCCATCTGTAGCACGATGCTACATTTTAGGATTACGTATGCTCCAACAAGGTCCACTTGTGTGGATATCTACTTGCTTGAAACGAATCCCGGCGTAGCCAACCTCAACGTGATAGGCACGTTACCATAATCGAATAAAATAATTCGAAGTGGTCTGGTATTCGGGATTCGTTTTCAGCAAGTAGATATTCACACAAGTGGACCTTGTTGGAGCATACGTAATCCTAAAATGTAGCATCGTACTACAGATGGCGTTCACCATGCCATTTGTGGTATTTTCTAAAACGCGCTGTTAAGACAGCAGGTAAAGGTTGGTCTGTGTTCTGTCGGATCTGCCTGCGACGCGCTGGTGAGATCCAAAAAGATCGAAATCGCGATCCGCGTCTGGCAGTTTCGACAGAATACCAGACCACTTCGAATTATTTTATTTGTAACTTTAACGTTTCTAAAACTTCCCGCTTCGTTTGTGTTGTCTTTTTCTACCTAACCTAACATAACCTAACGTTAAGCATATTCATAAAAAAAAATTGGTAGCACTGTGTTGTACAGTTCACATTCGCCATTAAAAGTAGACGCACTAGATAATTCTTTCTATTTAATTAGTCGTTTTACTAGTCGTATTCGAAACATAAGTATCTGACGAAAACAAAGGATGGGTGGTTGTAGTGTAGGTGGTGGTGGTGGTGGTGATGGCAGAGAGGGTGGCGTCGTCGTAGTCGACGTCGTCAACGGGCATGCACGATGCTCCGTAGTAATACTGATCACATATTTTATGGGATCAGGAGACGCCATTAGTTTGAAACCGGTGCGGTAATATTTTCTCGCAAGGCTGAAAGTGATGTCTTTAATCGAAATCTGCCGTCACAAATCAACTAAACGTTTGACAGTGTCATTAAGAAAGCGCGCCTGTCAGCCGTAGATCATAAAAGTTGGAAGAATTTGTGCGGTAAAGGAGAGAGGCATGACGAGGAAGCGGAGCAGAGTGGGGTGGAATGGCGCGGAATGGCGTAGTGTGGCATAGCCCCGGACTACTTTCGCTGCCCGCTGATGCTGCCGATATCGCTACCCTGCCGTCAGGACTTTCGACGTGGCGAACAGCCATAAACACCCGTCCTGTCGTTTTAGTCCCGATGTCGTTGATGCCGAACTGAAAGGAAAACGAAAGAGGAAAAATATCGAAAAGAAAAAGGGGACACAGGACATTACAAATGTAAAATCCTTTAATGAAAT
>NW_020440571.1:0-2149 GCF_000699045.2 Agrilus planipennis | reverse complement strand
GAGACGGTTGAATGTAGAGACACAGATGAATTAATTTCTGATAGGGATGTTAGGAGTATTTATAGTTGGAAAATGTTAGTAAAAAGAGATAGAATACTCAAGATAGACAAAGACTGGCAATAGGGGTTGAAGACACGAGCTTACAGAAATACGAAGAATTGACGAAGTTGAACAGTATAGAATTTTAGGTAAGGTAATTAAGGGAAAAGCCAGCTATTAGTACAAGGTGCATGCAGAAACGGTTGTAGTTAGATTTCTAGGTAAAGGTGATTAGGGATAATAGAATAGAAACAGAAAGGAAACAAAGGCATGCAAAAGATAAGAAGTCGTACTCTACATTGCAGAAATAAAATTAGGAAAAATATATATACAAAATATTTATACAAAAAAAACAATAGTGTTCTTTCGCTACATATCAAACATTATGTGAAATCAACTTAATTTCATTCCATTATAAGTTATTTCAAGTTAATGTGGAAAAATTTGTTGCTGTTGTCACATCCTTGCCGACAATCGAACTCGGGCTTTACGTACTCTTGTCGTTAATCTACGAGAGGGTGTTAAAGCAGCAACAAATTTTACCTAATTAATTTGAGATAATCTGTAGTTACTATTAGGGTTCCTATTATTTTTCGAAATATTTGAGTTTCTACTCATGGAAACACCACACAGGGTCAATATAGGAAACTAATTAACACATTTTGTGTTTCAATCGCAATACATTTAAATTGTTATTTAACTAGGAATGCATCAAATCATTTGCATTATAAGTTGATTAAATAAAGGAAATATTATATATTTTCAAGAGAAATTTGCTCGATTTCGTTTCGGAAATGAGTGGAAAAGAAAGGCTGTTTTAATTAAACGTTTGTTTTTTATTCCTTTTTTTCCGTTAGAATCCTTACGTAGTTACACTTAAAGTTAATAGTTATTGCATCGAATAAATTGTTTTTTAAAGTAGGGACAAAGTTTGCACGGTAATCAGGATTCCGGTCCTGGTCCCGGTTTCCCGTCGTCGTCTTTTGCCCCCAATTATTTTACAAGACGATCGGGCACGTAAAATTTATAAATTGACGAAAATGTCAAACGTTAATAAGGACAAAGACGGCATGAAGCGTCGTAGTCATTGGCAGGAAACGACGAACAGACGGGAGAAGATCGGAATTTAATCGATTTCTACGTACCTACCATTTTAAATTCTGGTAGTTCTCGACGAGTCCGTCAAAAGGCTCAAAGAGTTTGACAGAGGTCAATTTTCCGTAAGGATCTGGCGGAGTCATTTCGTATTAATCGATTCTATACAAAGGTCAAATGTCACGGCGATGAAATGAAACTATGGCGGGAAAAGTAACAGTTAACCTTTAACTTTATTACAAAAAGAACCATTAAGCCGGCCTAATTAGGTGAGTTGACAGAAAGAGTATCTAAAAGGTTGTAAAAACCCTAAGAGAGAGGATATTTGTATTAAGGACATTATTTGTTAGATTGGAGAGAACACGCTCAGAGGATAGGTAGAGAGCAAGGGAAAAAGTGACGAAGAGAGAGAAAGATAGGGAGGCAAATAAGAGAAAAATGAAGATGTATGAGGGGGGCGTAGAAGGCAGTTAGGCCCTAAATTTCGACACTCATATATTATTGGAGACGTCCTTTTCGTTGCTCCGAAACTTAGTTCGGAAGTTCCGGTGTGGAAACGAAAACTGAAATTATTGCTAACGAAAACAATGCGTCAATTAATCACGTTACGCGACTCGGTTTTAGTAAAAGGATTATGAAAGGGAATCGCCACGGGCGAAAGCGTCACGGCACGGAGCTTCGTCGCGACCGTCGTCGTCGTCGTCGACGTCTCACGGTAGCAGCGCTCCGCGACCGCGGCCGAGGAAAAATATCTTGTCACGCGTCACCGGAGGAAGGAACACGCAATCCTTCCGAAAAATATCTCTCCTGCGCCGTCTTATTTACTAGCTACAATGTCTACCCGCCGTCTACTAACAGGATTTTTATTAAGTCCTACATTAAGAAAGTTTTTACTTTTATTAGTAGTTAATAACTGTCATTAGTGTCTGTTCGGTGGTTGCAGTATTCGCTCACTGCCCCATATATTCTTTCGGATTTTGTTGATGAATAAATCACTTTTTTGGTTTGTTTGGTT
>NW_020440570.1:3260-4561 GCF_000699045.2 Agrilus planipennis | reverse complement strand
AACGCTAACGGTTTAAATGCAAAATGAAACAAAACCTAGCAAAGACCATATTGTCAAAAACAAAGGGTATAAAATAAAAAGACGCGATTGGTACTGGAAACGCGGGCGGAGTCTTAGTTTTTATCAAAAACAACATCCCCGTTGTAGATGTACTCATTAGGAGAAATAGCATAGAAGCGATATGCCTCAAATTGGCTAACAACGTACACATAGCAGGAACATATTTCGATATAATATGAGGTGCTCTGATAGCAGAGCCATGTTACTTACGGAACAGGAATCCTTGCCACCTTCGTCGTAACCAGCACNATAGTGCGTTATATGTGTTTGTTATCTTGAAGTCTTTGTTAGTAGCCTTTAGCTACCGTAATGGTCGGGGTGGCATATATACTGTTTATTTACAAGATTATTTACACACAACTTATGTAATTAATATTAACTTAGTTTTCTGAACATCAACCACTATTCACTTCTTGGCATTTTACACCAACTCACACTGTTGTCAACTACTCAATGCTTGTAACTGCACAACATACATTATAACTGTCATTAACATTTTCTGACTGCAATCCCCATCCTAGAAGCGTGGCGTTGGTTCCTGGTGCTATTTGTTGATTTGCATCAATTAATTGGACACTCCTAATTATATCGCTGAAGGTCAAATTTTGTAACAATTTTATCAAACCGACATCATAGTCGGGACCTCCGTTAGTCGTGTTAGGAGGCTCTGAGTATTGAGGATGGATGAAGAGTTCTTCAGCTTGTACCAGAACACCATCAACGCCTGCACGTTCAGCACCAGCAAGAACCGTTACATTTATTACATTTGCGCTTTAAAAGAAGAGCAGATAATTAATTACGAAGGTAAACTAATAAACAATAAAATTAAAGTTAAAACACTTGTAAACTATTTTATTGTCAACTGAACATACGTTTCTCCACAGTGGCTTCTTCAGATGTTTTAAATTTACATGGTTAATGTATTAGGATATTAGGATATTTCAATCAAGTCTAAGAATTTCCATAAAATAAAAGAAGATTTATTGAATAATAATAAAAATACGTAATTTATATATCTTAAATAAGTTTTTGTGAGTATTTTGTACTTATAATGGGGATTAATATAGGTATGTGTAATACTCTTATGTTAACAATTGACCAACTTGCGGCGCAATTCACTCATACTTACTCAACTAAACAGTGACCCGCCGTAAGTATCCATGCGTTGGACAATATTGATCCACCGCAAAAGGCATCACCCGTATTAATTTGCACTGCATAGGGATAATCGTTTATTGATG
>NW_020440570.1:2230-3190 GCF_000699045.2 Agrilus planipennis | reverse complement strand
TATATATTAAATAAGTTTTTGTATGAGTATATTTTACTTATAACGGGGCTAAATATAGGTATGTATGTGTAATACCCTTATGTTAACAATTGACTTGAATTGAACTTGTGGCAAAATTCACTCATACTTACTCAACTAAACAGTGAGCCGCCGTAAGTATCCATGCGTTGGACAATATTGATCCACCGCAAAAGTAATAACCCGTAGTAATTTGCACTGCAAAGGGATAATCGTTTATTGATGCGTTAGACCCTCCAACAATTCTAAGAGAATCAGATGAATCATATTCCTCAAATTGGCCATTCCAAGGAAATGCTAATAAAGGAAACTTATATTTAATTTACATTTCAGAAATCAAAATAAATTAATTGTTTACGAAGAGTTTACTGCATATAGGCTTATAGACAATCCAAGTTTCAGTACTCGATCTTACTGAACAATTACTAATATGTTCGGTTTTTTTAGCACCACGTTTATATCTAATGCAGATTGCTGTGATTATAATTCTTTTCTATGGTTAAATATTGATTAACACAAAGACATGCTTTCATGGAGACGAAAAATAAACTTATAGACCCCGCAGGTGCCTTTCCTCTGCTCTATCCCATTCCCATTTAATTAATTAATATAATTAGGTATACCCAGTATCGGCTTTGGAAAGGGGCGACCGGGGCGCTGCTGGGGGCGCTAGGTTCTACAGGGCGCCGCGCTCGCCAGCTCAACTTAACCACTTAATTTGAATACATGTTTTTATCGATATACAGGAAAACTAGATTCAGTTAACTTTTGTAGACTTATCTCGTAGAAGTGAGTATGAGTGTTCTATGTCTAACAAACACGACCCATCATTTTTAAAACTTAATTGTTATCTTTTTTGAATTCATGGATTTGTTTCTATTATTTTTAGTAAATAATAGTGATGTTAATAAATTAATTAATGTTTGTTTTCCTTTTATATAT
>NW_020440570.1:0-1485 GCF_000699045.2 Agrilus planipennis | reverse complement strand
TGTCTTCAAATATAAATAAACATCTCGTTGATATTTTCAGTAGTAAATGGTACCAATAACAGCACATTTGAGCAATGCAATTGTAGTGGATAAAATGGTCAATTTTTCCGTGCAGTACTGTACGGATTATACGCTCCTCACCGGTTAAGAGTTTGGACGATACTTGTCTCCTTCCTTTTCTGGCTTAGTGCTGTTCTTTTCTACTTTGCGCCGGTCAAACTGAACGTCACATCGCTACAGAAAGTAAACAAAGTATACATGGGTTTGTTATCTTGAAGTCTTTGTTAGTAGGCTTTAGCTACCATAATGGTCGGGGTGACATATACTGTTTATTTACAAGATTATTTACACACAACTTATGTAATTTATATTAACTTAGTTTCATGAATATTAGTCACTATTCCCTGTTTGTCACTTCTCGACATTTTACACTAACTCACTAACTGTTATCAACTGCTCTATGCTTCCAACTGCACAACATACGTTGTTCTTATCTATATTACTGCAGATAGTATATACTTTTGTTGTGCGATACGGTATAAATCAAGAGGAAACATTGTGGAGGCAACTTAACTTTATCTCTCATTTTTAACGTAGTTGTTATTTAAGTACCTATTTATTTAATTACTTCAAGATATCTAGACAGTGATAAAAATTAAGTAAATTTAATTGCAATAATTTTTTATTAATCAATTTATGGATTTTAATTTATTAAATTTAGATAATCATCAGTTTATATCAAAACATTTTTTTGCATTCCTTTGTATAATCATTGAATAAAAAACAACACACGCAACTCAGTACACTTCTTTGGCGATCTCTATACCATTATAACGAATAAGTAATGATTGGTGAAACAAAGAGAAAGTACGAGAATTTTCAGGATTTATGTTTTCCAACATAGTCCACCTAAGGAGTAAGTATTACTTTAATACGTTTTTATGTAATTCAATAACAAAAAAATGGTCAAATTTTTTTCGGTTCCGTTTTTTTTCCAAGTCGTTAAGAAACCGTAAACTATCAATAACTACAAGGAATTAGAAATAATACATAATAAATAATTCTCACTCTTAAACAAATATTAATTGTTGTTATAAATAAATAATAATTTAGCACAGTATAGTGAATTTACATTATACTATAATATATGAGATGCCGGTCACTAACGGCTTACTGTAATACCGATATGCGCGTCTTTCTATTCTCATAGCCTATCGCTTCGCGAGACGAAACGTTACAAAATGTGTCGTTTCATGGCCTTGAGATTTTACTCTCATCGAATCCAAAGAAGTTTCACTTCAAAAAGCAATTAAACATTATAAGCAAAATAGGCAATTTTAAAAATCAAATAAAAATAAGTTTCGCCACTTTTTAAAATCATTCAATCTGGATATGATTTTTTATTTTTTATTGAATTTTCAATATTTGCTTAAATTTTATTTCATTGCTATTTTTTAACAGTTTTGATTTACTTCGAATTTCTTT
>NW_020440569.1:0-4398 GCF_000699045.2 Agrilus planipennis | reverse complement strand
ATTTACAAATTTTCCATTAATTCCCATTGAAAATCAATGGAAATTTTTCCTATGTAAATATTAATGGAATTATTAAACAATTATTTTTCCATTTACGCCAAATGGTTTTGAATGGAATTTACAAATTTTCCATTGATTCCCGTTGAAGTTCAATGGAAATTTTTCCTACGGGATACTCTCAAAAACCTCAATCAAAACTCAAAGAGCAATGAGATCCGCATGAAAAACAAAAACATGTTAGCGCCTACTTTCCTTTGTTATGAATCTACTCCCTCCTTGAACAGTCAGACTTCTGACAGTCTCTGCTCGCTGTATTGCAATGTTAAGTCTATTACTAAGGATACTCCTTTCTGAGAGTGGTCATCAGTACTGCGAGAACGTACTCTCACAAGTCTGGGGACTGAAGGAGGAAGTAGATCCACAAGAAAATAAAGTAGATGCGTGTCACTTTCAAAAATAAGAATCTCCTTAGGAACAGACTGATTATACAAGTGTTAATACTCCAAAGATTTTCGTCTTATTGGCGCAACTACGCGAAATACTCCTCAAACAGTAAATTTTTCTCTTATGAAAGTTTTACTATTATTCGAATGGCAGTTTTATTGATTTTTCATCCCTACACAACACGCGTTCCCAGCGTTTCATAATACCGCAGGCACATTGATCGAATTTTCATTTGTCAATGTCTCCAGCAGGAAGAAACGAACAGGTTCGCTGGCGCTACAAAAATTTCACATTACTTTCCCTTTGGCATCCATCTTCGGTAATATTTACAACGAATTAAATTGTTGTAATCGTAATTTCTTCATTATAAAACACCATTTTTGTAGTCTCTTCGTGAAGATGTTCGTCTTTAAATTTACTATTTAATTTTAAGCTTTTGTCGACACGATATTTCCTTTCGTTACTACAAATCTCTCTTCATATTTGATTAATGAGGATAATCGACTAATCGATCTGACAGATTCTGTTTGGTACATTAATACGTAGTTACAGTTTGCTAGTTTGCCAAAAACTACGTAGAATACCTTATGTAATACATTAAGGATTTTGTCTGACACAAACAAAAATCATCATCAAATGTCAATTGACAGTTCAAAATTCATTAAAAGATGAAAACCAAATTAACAGTGGTCTACATTAATACACCACGCAAGAAAATCCTAAAGCTTATTAACTGAAACTTCAAATGTGACAAATGGGAACAGATGCAGGAAAATGGAGGAAATCTGTAAGAAGGACGGGAAGTTTCGGTTCGATGACAGGAAGTTCTTTGATATTCCTTTTGAAACTGGCTTGGGAAAGTGGCAAAAGAATACCTCTATTGCTTGCAATCGGACTTGTGATATTGGCGGATGTTAGGAGACAGCAAAGAGGACAGCGCAATATAAACAGAATGAGAAGAGTTCTCGAACGAAGAAACAGACTGCAGGAACAGCGACAAAGGGACTCGGGTTCTGCCGATTTTTCCTGGCAAAGTGCCGCAGATCCAGATGCGTCTACCGAAAGCAATTCTTACATGTAGTAATTTACTAAGTCTTCCACTACAACTTTAATACAAATAATACAGAAATAATCATCTCTGTAGTACCTAATTGGTATTTAGTTTATAGTTTATTTATTTGTTTTNATAAGCGAGTAAATTTTTTATCGAAGTTAATCAATTTTCATTGATTTACTATAACTTTTTACCACCAAGACTGCCAAGCTATTTCAAACTCAATAGTGCAAGATCTCAGAACTATAATACATTATCCATTTTCTGAGTAACGAAATGTTTTTTTTTCAATCAACCCTCTTTTTGGTTTATAATAATAAATCGAGCAACCAACAATTTATCGATAGCTATTTGCTGCTACTTAAAATATTATAAAATACAACAGTTAACAGTAAATATCTGTAGATGGCGATAGATTGCCGGCTATTTGCTATTAATGCACTAACTTGCTGGCAAGAAGTAACTTCCTTTAGTCAGAGATTTATAAATAGCAGCACGATCTACCACAACTCCTACTAGGTAAAAGAGGAGATTAAAGAGGGACTCTCGCCCTATCCTCCGGCTTTGCATTACATTTCGTGGTATCACCTTTAAATATAACATTTCGAACGAATGATTGAATGGGTCTGTAATTGTTTTCAGGAGGCGTACCGTCAATGGGTGTGCAGTTCACTGGTGCCTCATTTTGCCACGGGCGTCGACAGTGGCGCGTTCAAAAACGGCGCCCGGCGTCTACGTCCATGCCGCAGCGTTTGCCAGGCGGTTGAGCAGCGATGCCCGTACATGTTACCAGGCGATCGTGCGCCTGCACATCCTACTCAGTACGCCGGCGAGCCTACATTTCTTTGCCTAGGTAAGTCGCACGTCATTCTAATCGAAATTTATCACTTACAGGGGCGACGTTAACGTAGGGTTAACCGAAGCAGTGACCCAGGAGATCCCAGAACTCGATAAGTAGATCATTGCGAAATCATTTACCCCACGATGATTGATTGAAAGATTAATATATGAATATATAAAATGTCCTAATACAGTGTTAAAAGTCATTCCCGCCATTCACACACCTGAACATTCCAGAACATTCTTGATTCTTCCGGTCAACTTCAAATTCTCATCATCATAAGGTCGTCAGTCCCTAAGACTGGTTGGATACTCCACTCTTTCCTATACTGAGAAAATTTTCGCATTTCCCTAAAACTAGAACAGTCCACATCCTTAACTATTTGCGAACAGTAATCTAATCTGCGTCTATCTCTACCCCTCCTAACTCCCGTTTCTGCCTCTAATATGTCTCTGACTAGACCTTCATGCCTGAGAAGGTGTCCTACTATTCTATCTCTCCTATTTCTTATTGACTTCCATAGAGTCCTCTGTTCTCCTATTCTTTCTAACACCTCTTCATTTCTAACCTCTATTCACGGTATACTCATCATACGCCTGTAACGCCACATTTCGAACGCTTCTAATCTTTTCTTTTCCTCAGCGCCCAACGTCCATGTTACGCACCCGTACAGCGCCGCGCTCCAAACATACACCTTTAACAATCTTTTTCGCATTTCTAAAGTAACCGTTCGCGAGCATAGAAGTTCTTTTTATTGAAGGCGACACGACCCTGCGCTATTCTTTGCTTTATATCCTACTACTCCTTCCGTCCTGACTTATCTGACTTCCTAGATACCTAAAATAAGCCACTTCTCCTAATTTTTCGTCTCCTATCTTTACATTCGCTCTTTCCCTACTTTTTCTTCCCTTGCATACCAGTATTTTAGTTTTACTTTTATTTATTTTCATACAGTACTGTTTTGTCAGTACCGCTTACATTTTATTGAAAGCTATCTCTAACTCCTCCTTGCTAGATGCTAATACTGCTATATCATCTGCAAATCTAAGCATACTAATCTTTTGCCCCTGTATATCTATCCCTACAATTGTACTGTCTTTAATGATATTGATCGCTTCTTCGATGTATACATTTTTAAGTATATTTAACATCTTGTCCCATTTAATATTGTCAAAAGGTTTTTCCAAATCTACAAATCCTATGTACGCACTCCTTCCTTTTTCCTGTAAAGCTAGAATGACCTCTCTCGTTCCTCTATTTCTTCTAAACCCAAATTGAACATTCTACTTGAGAATAATCCTGGACGTTAAAGACCATTCCAATACATTTTCACTTAGTCCAACCTGGTTTTTAGTGACCGTTGTTCAACCTGTAGGCCCACACACTTACCAAGCTGGACTAATTTCGTGCAGTATAGGAGATTACAACATTTATTCGATAACTTAGCCCTTGCCGAACACTTTCAACCCCCATATTTACACACCTTTATAACTATCGACACACAACCACCATATTGCACGTTGGGAAGCTTGGAATTACAACCACCCAAAAACAATATCCAAAATACTAACGTAAGTAGAATTGAGAATCTCATTATAGTACATAGATCCAATCGCTCAATCAAAACAGAATTGATTGTAAGTCGAGCATCCGGGTCAGAAACAGAGATAAACGGGTTCGAAAGGCGTACGCGTTCGTTCCTGTGGGATTCCAGTCGTTTCCCGTGTAGCAAGGGCCATAATTCGCTCCGGGGATTTTGGGACCGGGGCGGCCAACAACCACGTCCAGCTAGTTCATTTGCAATCAACAATTCAGACGTTCGTTTTACAGGTCATACAATACCTAACGTTTGCTATTACTATTGTATCAAGCACAGATGCATCACTACATAACAACAAAACTGGCCGGAAACAATGATATTTTACCAATTCACATATCGCATACTGATCCTTGATTTCTTTGGATCACTTAGACAAATGCTGTTACATTAATATTCGTCGTCATTATCATCATAAGGTCGTCTATCCTAAGACTGGTTGGACACGCACCTCCACTCTTT
>NW_020440568.1:0-4410 GCF_000699045.2 Agrilus planipennis | reverse complement strand
ATACGCCCAAAAGTAAAAAAATGTGTTTGCAAAGGCAGCATTTACATTACCCGCCTGGGAACGCCAATCCCTATTCTAAAGAAGATTTGCGTTCTTTTTTATCCCAAAGCTTTTTCACTTAAAAAGAATCTGTGTAAAAAGCGAAACTAAGTTTTGTAATTTACTGTGGAGGTACATGCCTACATATTTATTGCTGGTAGTGAGATGTTGGAGGATTAAATGGAGTTGTGAACTTTGCGACTTATTTCGACTATTTAATTGAAATGGTAGTGAAAGCTTTCCCTTTTAATACCAAGTTTAGTAAATAACGTTCAACTTCTTAGTTCGTTAATACAAATAGGCATTATTTGATTTGAAAATGTGTGTGTATGTAATTAAAATGCTACCATTACATGGAGTACCCAATTTCAACCTCTTACATTTTGCCGAGTGCAGAGAATAGTTTTTCTAAACTCTTTCATGCGATATACGAAACAACTTCTCAACACAATTCTGATATAATGGAAAACGCACATCTTCGACATTTATCTCAGTTACATTCAGTTATTTATTCACAGAAATCTATATATATATATAAATGAATTGCTGTTTGGCTAATTTTGGTTTTGAATTATTTGTGGAAGTCTAGAGAAGGTTGAAAAGGTGAATAAATATGAAAGTTGTTAACTATCTTTCAGATTATTTTTATGTAGATTGATACAAATTGTCACAAATTAAATTTCTGAACGCAACCATAATATTTGACATTTAACAACCAAGTTTATTTTATATAAAAGTTTAGGTCTTTTATTTATCGATTAAGGCAGTACTAAGTCTGCCGAGTCAGCTAGTATTTAATAAATACTACTCCGTTCCGAGCTAAATGTCATAAAGCATGCATTTCCTCCCCACTCAACAACTACAATATTAACAATAAACATCGTCTCGTTAAATTAAAAGTAGACATTGTTCGTATCTTGAGCAATTTCCTCAGCATAAAAAGCGACATCGTAACGAATTCCATTGTTTCCATTTTCTCGGACGAAGTAAGTCCCTTTATTTCGGGAATTTATTTTTCCAAGAGCCCGTCTAAGTGCCGTAAGCAAACAAAACTGAAGCCAAAAGCAAGCACAAAGGGGCCGCATCTGTATTTGCCGCTTTGCCATCCGGAAGCGCGTTCCCACCCCGTATTCTCGCCGCGCTCTCTCTCATTTTCGCGAGCCGATCATGGTAAACATTGTTAGTCCGGTCAAAGCCGAAGTTCAACAGCACACTTGAATCATCGCAACCGCAAGACAAATTTACTTCTCCACTATTAATAGCAATTTAGTGTGTGGATTGCCATTTTACAACAAGATGCAGCTGCTGTAGCACTGTTTGCGAGATTGAATTTGTCGACTGTTTGCAGTTGCTACTTCACAAGAAGTGAAGCGAGGACCGGGTCTAAAATTTGAAGAAAGCCCGGCCCCCTTAAAAAATGCCTAAAATTATTTTATTGACGATATAAGAATTGACAAGATTATCGTAACTGTCCTCAAGCTGACGTAATCATGAGTTTGTTTAGCACTTTTACCTCAAAAGCATCAATAGTTAAAGATGATTGAAAGGTTATGAATCTTTTCTTAGTATTGGAAATGCGTGGCCACAAAAATTTTTCCAGTTGGGGCCTGAATTTGTTGAATAAACTAATTCCATCCAAGCTTTTTCTATACTAAAAACTACTAAAATATGTTTTCAAGTACCCTCCATATCATAGGGCCTCAGATGACTTGTCTGTCCAATCCTGTTGGTATCCTTAAGAAAAGGAGCAGTAAAAACAATTTTTTGTCTTAAAATATAGTGCTGCGTTGACAACGTGAACGTAGATTGTATCTCGAAGTCTCGACAGCGACTGGGTCGACNTAAAATGAAAAGTATGTTGTAAGTAAAGTTAGCATCAAAATAGAGTAAATTTTACAAAATTTCCTCGGAAATTTAGAAAACTAGCTTTTTCATTTCAAATTTCGGTTTCATTTCGGAAGGAGATATTGATCATATTGAACAAGTGCATTCTTGAATGATTGAAGCAGAATGTACTGGATATAAATGTTCATAGTAATATAATAAATACTTAAGGAAGTATCAAAGTACCTATTTCAATCAAGGTTACGTACTTACATACTGATGAATTAAGCAATGTAATTCTGAAACTATAGGGGATTATTTATAATACAGAATGACAGACAATGTAGAGGTTTTACTTACAGTATTACTTTACAAAATATTAAAATTTTGTCTAGGTATTAACTTTTATGACAAAAGTAGAGAAGTAAATTGTATGTGTTGTCCAATTAGCGCTAATGAAAAGAAAGATGGGTTCATATTTGCTAGTTATTCATTCTCTGTGTTGAATCATAACTAATGATAATAATGTCGGTTTAATTAAGTTTCCTTGTTGTTTTCACACTAATGCAGTAAAAGAAGAATGCATGACAGCTATTAAAAAAATAATAAACACTCGAAAAATAGCAAACAAGTTTTGGCCGGCGCCCAAGTTTAGCTACACGTGTTTGCTAACCATTAAACGTGTGCTCTCGTTAGTTAGTAACAAAAAAGTAGAAGTTTCAGGGATATTTCTGAAGATAGAGAGATATTTCTTTGAGGGAATAGTCAAATTATACGGATTGAAATTGGATTAAATCTTATTAATCTGATATATCTCTTCTGTCTTCAAAATTCTAATTCTGTGTGATTTTGGAATACAATGAGGTCAGTATACATTAATTTCAATATTCATCGAACATGTTTTGCTCATAAATTCAAATAAGCAACTGTCAAACAGATTAATCATAGATCTATTTAACAACAAATATATAGCATGTTTGTTTCCAAATTATGAAACCGTTCATCTAATGCTAATCAATAAAATTTAATTCAAATTTAAAAATCAATGCTGTAACTAATCCTGTTTACTCAAGTTTGTGCATAAGTTTGGTTCAATTAGTTTATAACAAAAGCTAATGTGGAATTCTCGTACGGTTCACTGATTACTAATTCTATTTCTGTTATGCTTGGCGATTGCGATTTGGACGATCTTCGACGATTCTCTTTGACGCGCGCAGATATACATATACGTGTATCATAGCGGCAATCAGTAGAAGTTGTTGAAGCAGATGATCTTATTACCTGCAACTCCTAGTACAAGACAGCATCATTGCAATTTCAAGAAAATACCTTAACGGGGGTGAACATCTACCTAACTGCCTCCTTTACCTTTGATCTTACTTAAGATGTTGTTATTATTAGTTTTCCAAGAAATCAAAGATTCTTCTTTGAAAAGACCTTGTTTGAAGCAAATTTTAGGATATTAGCAAACGTTGTCTACAAATCCTGCCCTGTTTAATAACTAATTGTAGTTGCAATTTAATTTTCCTTAATTTACAGGTAATCTACTTATATAAAAGCTAAGCGCAAAACTCCAGTACGGCTGCATCAATTTCGATAATGTTCTTTTTAAGATATTCCTTGAAGGCCTAGGAAAGTTCTTATGATGAGAAAAATTGAAAAAATTGCCCAGAAAAACGTAAAAACCAAATTCAAACTGTTCCTAGCTGTCAATTCTTGGGAATTGCCAAGTGTATGACGGGGCATCACTTGAGGACGGTTCAACCGATTCGGCAGATTTATGTTTAGTTGTATTTGTAATTGACAGGACAAGGTTTGGGCGAAAGAAAATTTTTGGAAAATACACGAGAAAATCCGGAAATTTGGAAAGTATTTTTATATGGAAAAAGCTTCATGTTATAAATTTTGACATTTTTGATATTGGTCAGATTACATGAAACTTAGTATTTATGCTCATTGGCATAAAATCAAACACCTTTTTCAGCATTTTAAAAAATTAGACCTCTGAAAGGGGGTCAAAAGGGGCTGTAACGTTTATATGCTAGAAATTTTATTTATAGTCAGATTTACTTGAAGCTTGACATTAATGCTCTTTCATTTAAAATTAGTAATAGGTATACATACCTATTTCAACATTTTAAAAAATTCAACCTCTGCAGGAAGCTAAAAGGGGTTGTAAAGATTGCTTGGAACATTTTTGTATTTGGTCCGATTTACTGAAAATTCAACATCTGGAGGGGGTTGGATGGGAGTTGCAATGTTTGAATGGGACATATATTATTTGTGGTCAGATTTACTTGAAACTTAGTCTTAATACTCTCTCATTTAATTTGTGAAACGCCTATTTTAAAAATTCAACCTCAAAAGGGAGGAGTTGCAATGTTTGTTTGGGACATATTTTATTTGAGAGTGAATTTACTTGAAACTTTTGGTATTTATGCTCTTTAATATAATTAATCAAATGAAAAGAGGTTGCAACGTTTCCATGGGGTATATTTTATTTGTAGTCAGATTTACTCGAAGATTGCTCATTCTTGAACTTTAGCA
>NW_020440567.1:2043-4832 GCF_000699045.2 Agrilus planipennis | reverse complement strand
GAGCGTATAATCCGTACAGTACTGCACGGAAAAATTGACCATTTTATCAACTACAATTGCATTACTCAAATGTGCTGTTATTGGTACCATTTACTGCTGAAAATATCAACGAGATGTTTATTTATATTTGAAGACGTATTAAAGGCTTTAACGATTGTTTTCGACTCCCACTATTATTCATAATTGAACAAAACTTTTGGCAGGTACTGTACGAAAAAGTATGTTTAATGAACAAGAGTCGAGAGTATAATGAGCTATTTTCTCCCTACCTACGATTTTGCCAGGGCGCATCTAAGACATTGGAAGGGGAACATCGCTAGAGAAAGTAAATGAAGTATAACAGCCCTGCCGAACCCTCTGTAAACCAATAAAATGATAAGAAACGTCGTTCACCAACTAATAGAAGCTGATGCCAAGCCAAGGATAGCTTAGCTTGGATACTATCTCACTCTGACAATCATGGAAATGACAAAGCAGACGAACTTGCAAAAAAAGGCTACCGATTCCATATATCCTGAAATTACGATGTACTAGATTTTCTTCGAGACTCCACATTTTACGATAAAATTTAAACGTTTGAATCATAGTATAATAATACTATGTAATAATGTAATAGCCGCTCATGACCTAGAAGTTAATGTTTGACTTAGAAATATATAAAAAGAAATATCTTATTACTAATTCTAAAGTAGTGTGTCAACTTTTAGCATAAATAACATAGTGGGTAGTGTAATACATATTTTGTAGCACTTTTTGATTATATAAGTCGTGCATTGCATTTATACACAAACCATTTGTTTTTCTCAGAGGCCATTCAAGTATTACGTAAGCACTACGGGTGGGAGGGGGCTTGCTTTACTTATTTTAGATGACATGGGGTACGTCAAGAACAGGCAAAAACATAGATTAAGTGAAGAAAATAGTATTGATTAATCGTCGAATCATCGTTAGAGAAGTTGCTGAGGATATAGACATATCGATTGACTCCTGCTATTCGATTTTTACCAATAATTTAGGCATGACGGGTCGCCGCGAAATTCGTACCAAAATTGGTCAATTTCGACCAAAAACAGCATCGCATTAACATTGCTAAGCAGCTGTTATACCCTGTCCGCGACAGCCCAAATTTGCTCCAGAGAATCATAACTAGTGAGAATTATGGGTTTATGGTTATGACGTATAAACCAAAGCTCAATCCCAATGGAAGCTGCCGCATGAGCCAAGACCGAAAAAATTGCGCGCCAAACTAGGTCAAATGTGAAGGTTTTGTTTACAGTTTTCTTCGATTGCGGGGGCGTTCATGTATGAGTTCTTGCCGCAGGGTAGAACGGTCAATAAGGAATATTACCTGCTAGTTTTACACCACGATAACGCTCCTGCTCACACATCGATATTTTGCGCGAATTTTTGACCAAAAATAACACACTAGCAATGCCGTAACCACCTTATTCTCCAGNTTTATACTAACGATGTTTGGCATAAAATCAATTTTTAAAGTGTTCCGACTGTGAATCATTTCAGCAAAAAGCACAGGTTTATGTTAATGTAGTTCATATTTAAGCTCATGCTTGTCTTTTGTATTTAAACCTTTACTTATAACCTGTTAAATTGATTTCACGCCAGTAAATATGGCAAAGATAATTTCAAGTCTCTGGTAAACATAGAATACTTAATTGAGTTTCGATTTTATTGTATACCTCATGTGTCTACTTTATAAATAGAAACGCATTCGTTTTATAATTGATTTAACGGTGCATTGAAGTTTCTAAAAATGAAAATGAAAAATGTTGTACCCATTTATTAATTTCTTTTGTTTTACAACCAATAACATTGTAACTGCTGTATACATTTTTTGTCTATTTTGGAAGTAACGGCTGCTGCACGCTTGTTGCTATAAATTAATAAACTAATGTCACTGTACTAACGTATTAGTTATATTAAGACACAATTTATGATTCCTAATTTCAATAGGCATTAAATATGTAGAAACATTCAATAATTTCCATAAACCATTTGCAAGATGCAAACGTTTTTAAATGTTCCATAATCAAAAAGTTGTGGAAAACATTAAAGGATTATTCAATACTAATTTTACTCAAACGATTTGACAGCACATATATGTATTACTTCGTATGCTGTCGTTCAAAAGTAATGATATCATTTACATATCCATACATAATTAATGTAATAGCTTGATCAGATATAGGCAAAATCGATAATATGAATCCTTTGCAAAACATGTAGTGGGTATACGAGTTTACTCATGGAATTTAATGAAAAGTACAATAAAAAAAAGATTTTTACTGATTTTTACTGATGGCTCCAACACAGAGGAGGGAGCAGGATGTGTTGTGCTATTAGAAGAAAAACAAAATTATTATAAATTACCAGGTATGTGCACTATATTCGCATGTGAAACTTATGCCATCCAGAAAGCTATATAGTTAATAAACTCACAAGAATTTTTACTAATTCTGACTGACTTACTGAGTGTACTATACTTCGTTTACTTTCTGTAGCGATGTGACCTTCAGTTTGACCGGCGCAAACTAGAAAAGAACAGCACTAGGCCAGAAAAGGAAGGAGACAACTTTCGGCCAAACTTTTAACCGGTGAGGAGCGTATAATCCGTACAGTACTGCACGGAAAAATTGACCATTTTATCCACTACAATTGCATTGCTCAAATGTGCTGTTATTGGTACCATTTACTACTGAAAATATAAACGAGATGTTTATTTATATTTGAAGACATATTAAAGGCTTTAACGCTTGTTTTCGACTCGCACT
>NW_020440567.1:0-1131 GCF_000699045.2 Agrilus planipennis | reverse complement strand
AAGATATGAGTAAGATACGTAACAAAATACAATTAAAATATTGGAGCAGCAAAAAACATCAGACGAAGATAACAGGCTATACGCAATGTATGAATAATAATGTTCGTGTGCAAAATGTGTACTATATTGGTAAATGCATATTATTATAGAATAGTAAAATAATATCTTTTATTTCTCTCCATTTAACGACCACTATTTATAACGCCGAAAAATGTTCAGGGTCGTTATATAGAGTTTACACTGTATTTAGTTAACAACACGTTAAAATGCTCTGTTTCTGCCACTAAAGACATTTCGTAATTCGTTAGTAAAATGCAGTTAGTAGATCCCAGTTTTATCACACGTTTGTTAGCATCCTTAATAATTGTCAACAATGTCGGGAAAGCGTTTAGCATTTTGTCGTGGTTTCAGAAGCTGAGTTGGCCACAAAATTTGTTCTGTATGTGTTTTCGGGTGGCCGCCCGCGCCCAATGAAAATTAAAGTCAATTATAGAGCAGCAACTTCGGTTAGGTGGTGCACGTTCATTACTACCAGTCCTCCTATTTACTCACTTAGTTTTAATTAACTTCAATAATTAGACGAAATACGAGCACAAGCTTTAGCTTCAAGTTATTAACTACCAGCTTACTCATAATATCGTAATGCTCAATTCCAACTTCCTTAGAATTCGAATTCACACTGAATGTTTAAATGTACAAAGTAATCTGCAAATGCCATAAAGACCTGTTACTTTTATGATCCCTTGACCTTGTTTAAACTCTACCGAACTAAATATCATTGGCGGCTCGTGTCTTTAAAAATAGGTGAAGAGTTACAAAAAATTGAATTAAGAAGTAAGTGTTTCGAGTATCTTTGAGTGTTTAACAATATGAATATGTATTTTGTTGAGTATAAGCACTAATTAGTAAGAAACTCCAAGGCCCCCAAGAGTAATACGTAGGTACACTAGAATCGCAAATATGAATAATGTTCAGTCTCTGAAAGCGAGACTTCAGTGTCTCTGAACGAGAGACTCGAGTCGCTCTTAGAGAGATCCACATGTTGTATACAGTCTCTGAACGAGAGACTCGAATCTCTGAACGAGAGACTCGAATCTCTCAATAAGTGGTGTCTCGATAGACATGGTTAAA
>NW_020440566.1:0-5578 GCF_000699045.2 Agrilus planipennis | reverse complement strand
ATATCCCTACTACTCCTTCCGTCCTGGCTTATCTAACTTCCTAGATACCTAAAATCGACCACTTCTAATTTTTCGTCTATTAGTTGTTTCGATTTTTTGGTTTAATGTTTCCTAAGATTTAACTAAATAATGATTCACTTTAAAACATTAAATAAGTGCTTATTGAACGGAATCACTGCTGAATTTTATATTTTTGTGGAATTACCCCTTATACATTGTGTTTTGTTCGCAGGTCGACATAGGTGTAGTGGTTTATATAACAATAGGTGTATTTGGTGTATTAATAGCACTTATAATTGGAGCATTGGTAGGCATTTACGTATGGGTCAATTCCCTTTCGAGGCTTCTGAAGAAACAGGACGATGACGACCCTTATAAAAGTTATTTAAAGTAAATACACTTTGCATACCTCAAAGAATCAGTGATGCTTGATGTTTATGGTCCGAGGGGGGGAGGTCGAGTTTCAATACAATGTACATTTAAGAAGAATCTTTCTCTTTTACTCTTCAACCCTTTGATATTTCGCTGTAGGTTTGAGAGGTTTCGGAGAGCCTAGGAGAAAGGATGCATGTATAGTCAGTTGTTAACAGATGGCGTTTGAAAATTATTTGCTTTCTATACTGCATGATTAGGTACTGAATTGTTTTTGTCAGCGAGCAGTCACTGATTCTGTTACAATAAATAATTAATAAAATCAAATCATAATTGAAACTGTATGAGACGTGTTTATTGTACTTTTAAAAAACTATTAAAATGACTTTAAAACAGATTATTAAAGAACTTGTCGATAATGTTTCGACCAAGTCGATTTATAGTTGAGAATGGTCTACTTACAATTAATTCAAACAATACTGTCGAGTTCTTAATAAACTGCTTTCAAGTAATGAGCTTCGTTTATTCGTTCTTAAATACATTGAAATTATCCATATTACTTTGTTTTGTTTTTTGTTCCTCTAGGAAATATCCGAGCATCCCTCGGATGAATCCAGTACCTGGTGAAGAATTATCCAAACGATACGTTATGTCTACCGGAAATACAGATTATGATTCACTTCCTTCTCAAAAGTTTTCCAGGAACCCACTGACCAGCAGATCTATGATGGAAAGAAGAATGTCTCCGTCAGTAATCGGGGAACTGAACAACAGGATTTCCAGGGAACAAGGACCTGGTGCCAAATCTAACGGATTTTATGCAGGGTATGTACCTGATTAAATATTTTGTATAAAAAGAACGAATGTTAAAAAATAATGAAAAATATTCTGAAACAATTTACTCGCTTAAGAATGATAGGAGAATTTTTCGGGCTTAAGAGTCGTGATCGTTGCAAATCAATGCTTGGTCTCTATTGGTCTTGGTCTTCAGACCAGAGTGTTCTTCCTAAAACTTAAAATCCTAAATGTTGGTTAATAGATAGTTCTTCCCCAAAAGTATAGAACTGAACAGAAAAACAAGCAATCTGGAAATAAGGTTCTTTTTTATTAAATTATACAATCAACACAAAATTATTTGCTTTCGGGTTGTTGCTTGTTTTTTTTTCAGTTAAAATCCAAAAAAAGACCACAGTCAATAATAAATCAGAATTCTTCAAGACACAAGCCGTAAAAACTTACATTTAAGTGTAAGACCCAAAGAAATTATTGCACTGTGTCATACTCATATTTTTTTAATATCCCAATAACGTAAAAATGTAAATCCCTGCCTATAATTATCTATCGATAAATGTCGAATTTATCAATTTTTATTTTTCTCTGAAGTTTTTATCAAATAATTCCACTGATTAGATTTTATCGAGCAAATAGAAAGATAATAGTGAGAATTCCAATATTTTTGTAAAAGATCTATACCGTTTCTGTCTTAATTTTTACTGTACAATTATAGATATTTCTGTTCATATAAATTCTTCAAAATAACGATTTTCAAATAAAAATTGTAATTTTGCAACTGTAATTCCTTCTTTAGTTTTAAAAAATTAAGTAATTTAAACTTTAGAAGAATTAGAAAGTAATAGATATCTCCTGTAAAAACTACTGTAATGACTAATTTTTCTACCCTGGGGACTATTTTGTTTTTTTTTTATTTCAGAGATAATATTGACTCTTTCAGTAAACCTGGTAAACAAGATGTAGTTTATTATGGAGGTGGGGCAGTGAAAGACAGGCCAAATATGGCGTACTGAGAATGTTATTTTTCCGTGTTTGTTTTGTTAATTACCCAATTTATATCGTACGTACCATTACTGATACTGTCTCGTTGCGAAATTTTATTAAAAAGCCATAGCAGACTTTTTATTTACTTAATACTTGTAACTTATAAGTAATACAAAATATGCAATATTAGATAATAACCGTAGTTTTTTCGGTTTTTTTTTTGATGTTCGTAATGCTTTAATTTTTGAACACTTTACTATCATGCATCACGCTTGACGTAGACAGTCATGTATTTTGTTGATAAGTTTTTAGTTGTCTATGTATGTATGTAATTAACTAGATATTTAATAGGATGATACGTAGGACACCCTGTATATATGATATTTTATCCCGGATTTCCAATGTTCCAAAGTTGGCCAAAGAAATTTACAAAGATATTTTTATACATAATTGTAATTTGTTATACTATTATCAATATTGTTAATAAAATATGCATTCTTTGTTGTTGCAAATTATTATTAGGAAGTAGTATAGTTCTGCTACAGGTTTTCTTAATTAAGAAATTAACGCTGTTCCTTAAAACATTAGTAAAAAGTAACAAAATAATAATTCAATGTTGCTACAAAACAATGCAAACAATTAGCTAGAACAAAAATCCTTTACTTTTTATTTTAATTGTAATTCCTAACGTATTTTTCTTTTATTAATTTCTAACAGGTGCTCACTATTTATTTTTCTTCTTACTATCTTTAATGTTTTTGAGGTTCTTATAATTCTGTTTCCATTAATTTCTAATAATGTGAATATATTTTCCTTAACGTACACAGACGTTTTTGGAAATAATATGAAAAAATTTTCTTTACGTAAACTGCTTTAAAATGAAAGAAGGTGAAGACAAGGTCATTAAACAGATCACATCTTGTTTTTAAATGTGTATCTATTGGGAATTTAGTTGTTTACGAGAATTTTTAGTAATAACACGGACATTTCTTTATTGTGAGTGAATTATGCGGATAACATCTTTTTAATACTTTTAATTAGAACAGAAGTGAAGAAAAGTGCAAGTGAATTTGTGCCAATAGGATATGTATAAGGGATTGAAGAGATATTTTCTTCTCGGACAATAACAGTAAGTTTTTTGATATGTATTTTGTTTAATTAAGTACGCTAATGATTATTGAAGTCGATGTAATTAATAACACAGTCAGTGAATTATTTAGATGCAGTTACAATAACGCGTCCTTTAATGATTTTCTTTAATTATTATACGAATAAGATGCAGGTAGTTCACAAATGATTAGGTATTACATCTTTTTATGCGATGATAATTTTACTGAAAGAAGAAAAATTGGAAATGCATATATATTTAAATGTACCTATTAGAAATTACTCCAATCTACCCTGTTGAAATAAACCGAGTACGAAGCATTAGGAAGTTATAATAATGGTTGTGTTTTACTAATTGTAATAAGAAATTGTAGAAAATTGCTTTCGACAGAATAAATTGTCAAAGATCAAACAGAAAAGAAATTTAATTCATTGTAAGGTCAGCATTTTTAATTGATTCATAAGTTATTTTGTATTTTTGATGTTGACCAGTTCTTCCCCTCTAATAGTTAGTAAAAGAAGGAATAATAAGGGTTGTAGAACCAGTTTATTACGAAAACTATTTACCGATGTTTCGCCCCTTGTGCGAAATTTTTGTAGATATAGTTTTCTTAGTTCGGTGATAGTTGTTATCAGCGAAAGTAATAGAAAAGAAATAACACACTTCCCTGTTGGTAATCAACTAAGAGTGCCTGATTCAGGGATATAATCCAGACCAAATCAGGACCTTAATTAGCCAGATTAGAAAATTATTTAGGTTTGCCTATAGGCTTCGGATTTAATCAGGACCTAAAAAAACCAAATTTTAGTGAAAATCAAAATTAAAATTTCTAATGAGGTCCTTATGAAAAATAAATCTCGCACCTATTATCGTAAAACCAAGAAAATTTTTAGTCGGGTTTGTGGGCTGCTACCCTAGACAAAAATTTTCAGTCTCTCTCCAGTCACTCAGTCTTTCAGCGTCTCTAAGAGCGTCTCTCATAGTCTTTCACAGTCTCTCAGTTATTGCCTAGATGTTTTTATGGANAGAGATTCGAGTCTCTCGTTCAGAGATTCGAGTCTCTCGTTCAGAGATTCGAGTCTCTGGTTTAGAGACTGGATACAAAATGAGGACCTCTCTATGAGCGACTTAAACAGTTTCTTCGACAGTCTCTCTGCGACACCAGAGAGACTCGATGAGAGACCGAGACTCGGGTACTAATTGAGCAATTTTCACGAATGGAATATTTTCCACCATCGAATGGAAATCGCTTTAGGGTATGCCTAATTATAAGCCAAGAAATTTTTTTTTCGGATTTGTGGGCTGCTACTGATTGAACAATTTTCACGAATGAAACATTTTCCATCATCGAATGGAAATCGCCACATGTTAATATTTGAATAACGTAAATGTTCGTCCGTATAGGTATACGTGTGCTAGGTACACTAGACAATGAGTATTGGATAGATTTGCATATCGTGATCTCTGTTATTACATCGGTTTGTTTTGGGGCCGTTTGACATTGAAAAGAACGGTTTTCCGCGTGCAGTGATTCCCACCGGCGGGTGGCTCACCCTTTTGCGTCGTTTCCACGGTAACGGCACACTTGTACGCCCGACTCATCTGATATGTTTGTCTAAAGATTTTATACCAATTACATTCCAGTTTGCCAAAGCGCTTTTTTTTAACGTTGAAGGGCTCTCGCCAAAGCGGAAAGTGTACTATTTAAGAGGACTTGTCTAAAATTTCGCGCGAAACCTTAAAAGGGGATTTATATTCATTCTCCTGAAAACAAGAGGACTTTTGTTCATGAGAACGATGGCAGTTTCATGAGGAAATCGATTTCGTTTTGTTTATTTATAATGTACAGGGTGTACTTGTCGGTAGTAATTAAAATAAATGTTTGAAATATTCGCATATTCAAATGACCAAATATTTAAATAATAATATTCAAAATTTCAAATGTCTGGATATCCAAATAGCTGAATACTCACACCTATTTAATTGTGACGTATGATTTGGATCTCCAAAACTGTATAATGAGCAGTTGGGAAATTTCACTGAGAAAGTGTTTGGTATTGTTTATTCATATAGATATTAGAAAAATCATTGATCTGCTAAGATCGTTACAAGGAAGCTTTTGATTTAGTCGTCACAGTCGAATATCATAAAAAAAAATAAAAACCACCATTTTACGAATGTAACATTTAAATAAAGCACAGAAACCCAAAACTACAAATAAGTGAATTTAAAAACAAATACATACAATTATTTTTGGTTTTAGTTTTAGTGTCCTATTTAGTTTGGTCCACATAACTCAAATTGAGGTTCTACCAACAAAAT
>NW_020440565.1:0-5875 GCF_000699045.2 Agrilus planipennis | reverse complement strand
CCCATTCCCACGATTCCTGAAAGCAGGCTGAAGAGGGCCTTCCGCCCTACCTTCCGGCATAGTCCGGAGGGACTGCCCGCTCACCAGCATTAGTGGCTGGTGGGAATGAAACACCCAAAAGTTTTTTTTTTTAACCCGTCACTAGTGTATTAAAGGTATTGGATACATTGGAGAAACCAACAAACTTTCTGAACAATAAAAAATTGGCTGTACTCAGTACGTTTCACTAAAAAAGGCATTTTGGTAAGATAGCAATCCTGATTAGTACCATTAAACAAATATGTCTTTTGCTTTCAAAAGGAACAAAAAGCTTTTTAGAAACGAGAGACCATTGTTGTTTTTCTTTAAAGCTAGTCTTTTTTTATCGGAGAGGGTTACCAAAGATTAATCTTCGAATTGGACGACAAAGCAAACAAAACATTTAATCATATACATGTGCGAATGTACGTACAAAAGGTATTGTGGAGACCCGATTAATTCAGACTGAAACTCTAAAAGCTGGAAACGGATGATACAAAGTACAAAAGCGACTAATTACTGTTTTATAAAGAGAAATAAACTATTCATCTTATCACTCTAAGAATGAACCAAGTATTTTTATTAGCGGTCACTTTTAACATTAAAACATTAATAATCAAAAAATTCTGCTAGGTAGTATTGTTATACGAGGGTGGATTGATAAGTTTCCGGCCTAACCAAGAGATGACGCCACTAGGCCTACCTTGAGGTGACATTCTATAGTACCATCCTTGGATAGCTTGTAGCTATAGTTTCAGCCCGATCTCCTTGCTAGTGTAGGTTTGACAGCACGCTGAACAAGACGCCTCTGTGGTTTTCGTAAAAATGGAAAAGCAGGAAAATCGTGCTGTCATCAAATACTTTTATTTGAAGGGGTTAACGCCGAAGGAAATTAAAAAAGAGATGGACTCAACACTGGGGACATCCTCCCCGTCATATTCAACCGTTAAGCAGTGGGTTTCCGAGTTTAAAAAGGGTCGTGTGAGCACCTCTGATGGGCCTCGCTCAGGACGCCCCGTTGAGGTCACAACTCCAGATATGATCGAAAAAATTNGTCTTGGGCCGCCCGCCACACACGTAAAAAAAATCTAACTGATTATTAAAACAATTTGTAACAAACTGTAATAAGATTCTGTTTTGTTAGGTACCTTGAAAATGATGATAAAGAATGTCTAAATTTAATTTTAAGGTCCGAAAATAAATAAAAGGGTGATTTATGACATTTTCAACTGGTTTTTGGTTACACTGATTATGTTTAAAAAAACCTGTTGACATGTGCGGGTTCTGGACTCTAAAATCCGGGGTTTTCATGCGTCTTGTCCTGGTTTCCAAATTTTATAGATGGCAACCCTGTATAAAAAGAAGGCTGAAGGTATTTATACGAATTTTCTCATACCGCGTGGTATTTCTCAAAAGAAACGCTTCAATTTGATGATTGCACGTAATATGATATTTCACCACTAGTGTATATGGTCTTAAATGGCAAAAACTGACCGAAATGAGAAATTCAGAATGAATTCCCTACAAGGTAATTCGTAATTGTCTTGGAAATAATATTCCACATCACGAAATGTTATACCTAAATCCACAAAACTTAAATCCATTATCATCAAAAGGCCGTCAGTCAGTCAGGTTGGACACATACCTCCACTCTTTCCTATCTTGAGCTAATCTTCGCATTTCCCTAAAACTAGAACAACCCATATCCTTAACCATTTGCGAACAGTAATCTAATCTAGGTCTACCTCTATCCCTCCTAACTTCCGTTTCTGCCTCTCATATGTCTCTGACTAGACCTTCATGTCTGAGAACGTGTCCTACCAACTTATTTCGCATATTTCTTATTGACTTCCATAAAGTCCTCTGTTCTCCTATTCTTTCTAATACCTCTTCATTTCTAATCTTCTCTATCCACATCTATGCATACTAATATTTTGCTCCTGTATATCTGTTCCTACAATTGTACTATCTTTAATGATGTTGATCGCGAACTCGATGTATATATTAAAAAATAGCAGTGTGTAGCCCTGTCCCTTCCTAATATCCTAAGGTGTCCTACCAACCTATCTCGCCTATTTCTTATTCCTACTCCCACAGAGTCTCCTATTCTTTCTAATATCTATTCATTTCTAGCCTTCTCTATACATTCGCCTGTAACACCACATTTGGAAAGCTTCTAACCTTCTCTTTTCCGCCGCGCCCAGTGTCCATGTTTCGCACCCGTACAACGCGGTGCTCCAAACATACCCCTTTAACAACCTTTTTCGAATTTCTAAATTAATCGTTTACCTATCCAAAACAAAAAGAATCATTAAAATATTGCTGCATCCTCGAATATATAAAAATTCACCTAACCTAACCTAACTATCCTAACTTCCTAACCAATATTATAAACGCTAATGTGAGTTTCTTGGCCTGATTGTTTGAAAAAAAATACTGTTCTCAAGAGATAGAAATAGAGATTAGTTTAATGTGGTCGTCGATGACCTCTGACATGTATTTAGGTCATCAATGCGAGCGAAGCCACTAGTAAAACCTATCATGAAACTTTGTAGACACATTATGAGTGGCACGGAAAAGGGCATAGGGTACCTTTTATCCAGAAGAAAAATACTGGTCCCGAGGGATAGCAAAATTAGTTTTATGTGGTAGTGATCTTTGACACGTATTTAGGACATCAACGCTTGTGACGCCGGGGGTAAGTTTTAACGGCAATTTTTAAAACTCAATACTTCGTACCTATATAAGTTTGTTTAAACTGAATATATCGAATAAGTAGTCTATTTCGAAAATACTCTGAAAGCTTTCACCAGATGATGGGAAAATACTTTAAATATTTAAGACCATTCGCAGACCCGTCGAGTATTGAAGCGAAATCCACTTTATCCTTTCAGGGAGATTCTTTATTTAAACGGCTTCTAAAGTGCTGTTGCACTACAGAAGAACTACAGATGTAAACTGCATTTACGATTCAGGCGTTTGCCCAGTAAAATCCTTTTCGCTAGGGAAACGGACTTTTACTTAAAGAAAATAGACGCGCAAAGCTCTGGTCAGCTTTGAACTCAGTTTCTACATTTACGATTCTACTAAAGCTGGAAGATCTTTAAGGTAAACAATCGATTATCGATTATTTATTTTAGTCACAATAACCTAATGTAAATACAATGTGTCAAGCCGTTCACATATGTAACCTAATTTAGTCTAATTAAATACCGTCGACGGCCTTTTGGTCACAGCCACTACCACATCCTATCCATGTCTGAATATTAACATTTAAGCACGCTTAGCACATTAAAAGATTGGAGCTTTTTAATTAAAAATTAATTGATTAATTAAATTTTTATTTTGATTTACAATTATTTGTTTAAGTACTCAATTTACACTCATATTTTTATTATTTATGATAGTAATAATATAGAGCACTAATCAAATTTAGATTAGCGTGGCAATAAAGTTTTTATTACCGTTTTGTTGGTTACTTCTGCAGGATTTTAATGCTATCATAAAACCTGTTGATATATTGTGATTACGGTATTTGTAACGCAACAAATGCGTACAATCCGATAGAGAACTTGGTTACTATTTGGAAATCAATATTCCTCACCCAATCTATCTCATTAAATTTTGCAGTTTCTAACAAGAGTAATACGCGAGCCGCATGTGAGTATCTATCAAAACTATATCAAGATAATGTTACGTCATCATCTGGTTGGACAAGCACATCCACTCCTTCCTATCCTGAGCTAATCATCGTATTTTCCTAAAACTAGAACATCCCATATCTTTAACTATTTACGAACAGTAATTTAATCTAGGTCTACCTCTACCCCACCTAAATCACGTTTCTGCCTCTAATACGTATGTCTCTGACTAGAAGACCTTCATGCCTGAGAAGGTGTCCTACTAACCTATCTCGTCTATTTCTTATTGACTTGCATAGAGTCGTCTGTTCTCCGATTCTCTTTAATACCTCTTTATTTCTAACCTTCTCCATCCACGGTATCCTCATCATTCGTCTGTAACATCACATTTCGAACGCTTATTTATTTACATACAATACTGTTTTGTCAGTACCGCTTCCATTTTATTTAAATGTTAGGAAGTGCTTACGAAATTCAATTCAATTTACGAAATACGAAGCTCCTTAACGGAACTGTGAAATAAAATTATGTTTACTATTATAACGCAACACACTGAGGACAATGAGCAAATCGCGGAACATCTGCGCGGAATAATCTACGAATGCAGATCGTGACTAAGTGTTATTTGTAATTTGGTCGATGTGCAAACAAGCACCACGTAGAGTCCGTCAAGAAAAATTATGGGAGGGGAGATGAAGTCAATCCACAAAATGGTTGGGAAGACCGCAAGAAAAAGAAACCCAGGAGCTCGTGAAAGTCGGGAATAGCGAAGTGTGAGAATTGCTGCATTCTAAATCAAGGTAGGACTTGGCCTGACGCTTCCACCAATTACCATAGAACGTTAGAGTCCGTAGGCTATTGAAAAGAGTATTATCAAAACACCTGTTTTCCCTTTTCTACGGACTAGGATTCAATATGCAGACATCGGTATTGGTTTTGTAACAACCTAATGCCAGCATCTATTACATATAACGATTCCCGAATTTCACGAGCTCCTGGATCTCTTCCCTTCACGGATTTCCTGACCATTTCACGGATTAACTTTATCTTCTTTCTGCGCCTTTTTCTTTCCTCTTTGTAGTTCAGGATCCTACATACCGCTTATTTATACTTTCACCAAAATGACAAATTGGAACTTGGTTACAACCTACGTTCGTATGCGATTCCGCGTCAAATTCTGGGATATTGACCTACTTGACCTAGAAATGCTTTCACAAAGCAATTAATTAAACAGCACTATATATTCTACATCAAACATAATACGAGGTATGTTTTTAAGATGTTATCAGTGGTCCTTGAATGAGCATTTACTAAAAATGAAATTATCGTATATAAGGGTAGATTATATATATTTGGTTAAAATTATATAGTGGTTGAAAATTCATGCAGGACCAATCATGACATTTCCCTAAAACTTAAAAATTCCACATTCTTCACTTTTTCTGAATAATAATCTAAAAATCTACTTCTATCCCTTTTTGCACCTGTTCTTGCGCCGTATGCCTCTTACTACCCCTTCATTTCTAAGAAAGTACACTGTCATCCTATCTCCCCTTTTCCTTATTGATAGACATGATGCCTTTTGTCTTCTTACTTCTCCTAATTCCTAATCATTCCTAACCTTTTGTATATACGGTGAACACTACCAAATCATCATTATCACCTAGGGGTCTTCAGTCCAAAAACTGATTGGATACGTACCTCTGCTCTTTTCTACTATGAGCCAATTTTTGCATATCTCTTAAACTAGAACATCCGACATCCCTAACTATTTTTTAACTCTTCATGTCTCAGAAATAAAAATTAATAAAGTAACTATAAGTTGCAGACAAACAACAAACTCCGGGACATTTTTACAGCATTTTCATTTTTCATTTCGAAACCCAAAGACGACAACGTCTGAACTTCAGCTTCGACAATAACACGCAACGAAAAGAGTATAACATGTTTATGTTTATGCATTCGGAACGACTGGAGATAAAAAGGAAAATGCTAGAAGCGGTAAAAGTAGCACTCGCACAATTGTTTGAACAAACGAGACGTTTTCTGCAAAGTCTGTGCGTTTTTAATTATGACTATCCCGTTGTTTTTTGTATTGGGTTGTTCGGAAAGTCATTTCGTTTTTTACAGCTTGAATGGGATACAATGCTACACCCACCATATTCTCCAGACCTGGCACCATCGGATTATTATTTGTTCCGGTCACTCCAAAATTT
>NW_020440564.1:0-4426 GCF_000699045.2 Agrilus planipennis | reverse complement strand
TTGAGTTTATGTTCATGAGCTTCGGGTTGCGCAACGCAGCGCAAACATTCCAAAGATTTATAGACGAAGTGCTACAAGGTCTACATTTCTGCTATGCATATATCGATGATATATTAGTCGCATCAACGTCATTAGAAGAACATCTAGACCATTTGCGAACATTATCTGACCGTTTAAAACAATATAGAGTTGTAATTAATCCAGCCAAGTGTGTTTTTGGACAAAATCAAGTCAAGTTTTTAGGCTACCTAGTTTCAAGCGATGGTACTCGCCCGCTCCCCGCGAAAATTGACGCGATTCGTGAACTTCCGCGTCCTAATGCCATTAAGAAATTAAGACAGTTTTTAGATATGATAAATTTTTGTAGAAGATTTCTATCTAAAGCTGCTGAACTTCAGGCCCCTCTCAATGATTTGTTAAAGGGTAACGTGAAAGGTAAAACACCGGTTGAGTGGACTCCAGATACAATTCAAGCTTTCGAGGTCCTAAAAGAACAGCTGACACAGACAACATTGCTAGCNCAACAGTTGGCAGCCCTTAGAATTCTTTTCGAAGAAATTAAGTCCTGCCGAGATGAAATATGCAGCCTATGACCGCGAGCTTTTAGCCATATATTTGGCAGTTAAACAATTTCGTCATATGGTAGAAGCACGACCTTTCACAATTTATACGGATCACAAACCTATAACTTTTGCATTTTCAAAGAAACAAAATCAATGTTCTCCACGTCAATTCCGTCATTTAGATTTTATTGCACAATTTTCTACCGATATTCGTCACATTTCTGGAGAAAACAACATAGTTGCTGATACATTATCCCGCGTTGATGCAATAAACACATCAAATTTAGACTACCAAGTATTAGCAGCCGCACAAGAATCAGACGAGGAACTACAGCAATACCTGACTAATAACTCTGCATTAAACATCAAACGCATTCAAATTCCTGAAACGGATACATACATTTTTTGCGACATTTCAACCGCTGCCGCTCGTCCATTCATTCCTCAAAAAATTAGGAAAAGTGCATTTAACACGGTTCATTGCTTATCGCATCCAGGAGCGAACGCAACAGTTAAACTGGCAACACAGCGCTATGTCTGGCCGTCCATTAAGTCCGACTGCAGACGATGGGCCCGGAGCTGTATACCATGCCAGCGATCGAAAATTTCCCGTCATGTATCGGCACCAACGGGAACCTTCTCATTACCATCGGAAAGGTTTGAACATATCTATATTGATATAATCATTATGCCACCCTCAGAAGTACATCGATATTGCCTTACAATGATAGACCGCTACACAAGATGGCCGGAAGCTGTCCCGTTACCGGACCAGGAAGCCGCAACTGTAGCTCGTGCCCTATATGAAAACTGGATCGTTCGGTATGGTACCCCACTCAGAATAACAACGGACCAGGGCAGGCAATTCGAGTCGTACCTATTTAAACAACTAAATCGTTTACTAGGTACATCTCATTTGCGAACAACGGCTTATCGCCCTGTAGCCAATGGGATGATTGTACGAGTTCATCGACAACTCAAGTCTGCAATAATGTGTCATGAAACACCTTCATGGACCCAAACCCTTCCCACCGTCCTTCTAGGTATACGTTCAGCGTGGAAAGAAGATTTGAAGGCCACCGCAGATGAAATGGTATATGGACAAACATTGCGTCTACCAGGGGAATTCTTAAGCGCCACACTTCCAATGGGAAACATGCCGACTTCCACGGAATTTGTTAACGGCCTTCGGCAACACTGCAGTAGGTTAAGACCCCAAAAACATCGCCGTCACGGTGAAAAGGGAACTTTAGTGTTCAAAGATTTGAACACCACCCAGCAGGTCTTCGTACGTCGCGGGGGGTCCAAGGAGATTCTGTTTTACTCATCTTCATTTTCTGTAAAATAAATTCTCTACTTCTCTCTTCAACAAAGAGTTTTTCTTCATCGTCAATAATCACCCATAGCAGAAAAGTTAAACAAGTTCGACATCAGCCGCCAGCCTCGCAGATGCAACAACCATACGTGTTTTGGACATCACATCGATCACCATCCATGTCGACGAGTCGCCTCAAAAAATTCAAGCGTTCATCGCCAAATGTCTAAACGACGACATCATTTTAGGTATGCCGTTCCTTCTACAAGTCAACGCTACGTGCGACTGAAAGAAAATGAACCCATTTCGGCCATATGGCGGGTTAGATCGACACCAACTCCTAGCACTCAAACAACGCCTATTAAACAGCTGGTCAAATAATAATCGTAGGCAGAAATGGACTGATCACATAAATAGGCAACTACTTCGCTGCTACTACGAAGTGACTGAACTGGAAACCAATTTAATGGGCTATAGATCACTTTTACATAGAAAATTCACTGCAATTTATCCTGAACCTAATTTTATAGGTCAACAAAGATTATCTGACCAAATACGAGTGATGCATAGAAATAACAGAATACCATTGTCTGAAAGGGAAACCATAAAACGAGAATTTAGCAGCTTTATTCAACATCAGTACGATAATAATATTGTAGAAGGCACTATTCCAGCAGAGGTTAACTCAGCACTTACACAACTACTCATAAGCAGCACACAAATTTTGAAAGACAGTACCTACACTTGAAGAAAATAATGATTTCGTAAACACGGAAAATGAACACGAATACTATAAATTTAAAAGTGTTTTTCTAGAAATTTTTATCAAATATGAAGGTACGGATCTAACAATTAGGTCAATGACTCCTAATGAATAAAGTTGTGGCAACCGTAAATATATTAAATTTACTAATATAAAGTATGTTACAGAATATATCAGAAACCACTCTAGAAAATATTGTTAACATGATCTATGCCGGGGCATTAACAGAAACAAGCATATTGAACAAATCAAATCTTAAGAAAAACCGGCATGGGGAAAGCTTTTAGATAATCAAATTAGCACATTAAGAAAGAAAATAGCTAACAACACAATATATATTGGGAAACTTAAGTGGAAAGAAACGAAGACAATTAAACCCAACAGAAGTACTGATGAAGTTAAAGAAGAAATAGACACAATGAAACAAAAAATACAGGCAAAATAATGTTGCTAAACAAATAAACTCCCTATTATTACACGTTAGCCTAGCTGAGTTGAAACTGCATAAGTTTACGTACATAAGACTACAGAAATCAGTGATACATGCGAAATAGTGAGCAGATTTCTTAACAGTACTGACCTAGTCCCCTTTTCAGAAAAAGCAACAGGTTAAATTAGAAGCGGAGTTTTTAATAATCACTGATCATATTTCAGGGCAAGAAGTACTGTTAGCTCTATAAAATTTAAGAACAGAAAATGGGTTTCAATATCATTTCGCAAAAGATGTGAGTGAGAGTCTTCGACATTAGCCCGTCTTCACTTGCTCAAAGTTACCAGTGAAAACAGAGAAGAGCAGGGAAATAATAATAATAATCAGGCGAAGTTTTTAATAATCACCATTCATATTTCAGGGCAAGAAGTACTGTTAGCTTTATAAAATTTAAGAACAGAAAATTGGCTTCAATATCATTTCGCAAAAGATGTGAGTGAGGTTCTTTGGCATTAGCTCGTCTTGATTTGCTTAAAGTTACCAGTGAAAACTGAGAAGACCAGGTAATAATAACAATATTTTTCTGTACATGTACTGTATGTTTTTATTCTAATGATCAATGAGCAGAAAAACATACTAAAAAATTATAATTTCATGATATTTATTATTGTTGTGGTGCAGAGTGAATAGAAAATAAATAATAGTAATATTTTTTATTTAATGGAGAAAAACATAAAAAAATATTACAATAAAAAAGGGTGTGCGTAATCTGAAAAAAAAAAAATATTAAAACAACTCCATTTGAAATAATAAAGGGAGCGGGGAAGGTGCCACACTGGGAAATATGACGATATTTGTCTAAAAGAAATATTAGGAGTATAAATTAAAAAAAGTTTCCATTAAAAAACAAAAATAAAAAATCAGAAATAAATGAACTTACCGGCCAATTGGTGGGCAAGCGTGCCCTCACCCACTGTTGTAATTCAGCCATTATTGCTCGAATCGATCCTTCGTTGGAGCTTTTATATTTGCAATTATGCTAAGTGTCAGGGTTGTGATGAAAAGTGGAAACAGTAGTTTTAATGAAGATAATTTAGTTGATAATATTGAAAGTATATGTGCTGTTTACAAAGCGAGAGCTTAACAAAGACTGAAGACTAAAAACTGCTTAACTATTTTCGTACATGTTATTTCTATACAAAGAACTGTTTTATTACAGACTAAACAAAGTCTATCGGCGACTATGGAACACATATCAAATACAGGGTTGTTCGGAAAGTCATTTCGTTTTTTTTTTGTGGAAATGAAAGACAGTTTTCGTATAATAAACAAATACTTTATTAAATTATATATTG
>NW_020440563.1:2497-4810 GCF_000699045.2 Agrilus planipennis | reverse complement strand
TCTAGGCCATGTCGCTCGGTCTCTTCTTCTTGAAGTCCTTGGTCACTTCTTATATCTAGAACTTAAAAACTAGGACAATTGCCAAGGGTGTGGCGAATGTCACCATTGGTAATTAACCCTTTAAAACAACTCTGTGGAGACGTACAGGGCGGGGCTTTCAAAACTCATAATATGTGGAAAGAGGGATATTTACAACCTGAGAAAAGATCGGCTACATCAAGAAATCAACAAACGGTACCTTTAACTGTGAACTCATAAAAATAAACACCCCAAAATAAAAATGAAACTATATTGGGGATCATAAAGGATCCTTCTTAGACCGTTAATCCCTATCAACTAATTTAAGTAGCTAACTGATTTATCTACCCATCCTCGAAGGGTCTACTCTCAAATAAACACAACACCGCCTTGTAGGTTTGCAAAGTATTCTAAAACTGCATGCAGGCACTTTATGGCCTGCATCAAAAAGGAACGGCCTTGACTCTGAACAGTGGATATTTATTAGATAAGCGTTTTTTTGTTATACCTACTAATTTTGAAACCCCACATTTTCCGAAAATGGCATTATTGATAAGGGAATGCCATATGAAAGTCGTATATAGTTTCTGTTAGCGGAGTGGACATTGTATTTGCTAGGGAGCCCTGATAAAAATAGTTGAAGTTAAAAAAAAAGTGCCGGCTGACGAACAATGAAAATAGAAAAAGTGCTTCTTCCGGCTTTTCTCTGCAACCTAAGCTCTGCCGATATGTCCATTATGTGTGCATGTGTCTGAAGTAATTCAACCGGAAGTGACCTATACGCTAGCTACTGTGATTGCTTTAGAAGTATCGGCCCGTTATAATCACTTACTACGAAGTTGCCAAGCGAAGAGTGAAAAATCATACAGTCGTTATCTAGAATGCTTCCATTCAGAAGGGGTTTTGAATTTTGTGCTTCCGGATTATATCGCATACCGTACGTCTAGAACTATACGATGAAATTGCGAACGAAGAGGAATGATATTTTTTAGACTTACGTGTTTATATATAAACTTTATCTTCTAAATACATTTGGTACATAAAAAAGTTATAAAATGTAATCCTAGCTCCGGGCTGTAAACTTTTAATAATATAAACTTTTTCTTTTATTGATAATGTAATATGATTGCATTTTTTGACGCTACTTCATAGCTGTTAACGTAATCGTTTCGAAAGATGGATGAAATGAAAGATTTTTCGTGTCTCTTGTAGACGTCTCTCGGTCGAGATGACGTTGTCACGCTTGCGCTGTTCGAACTTGTTCGGATTATAACTTCAAGTTTCCGTTGTTCGGACTAGCGAAGGTTCGGATTAACACGTGTTCGGATTATGGAGGTTATAGTGTAATTATTTTGTGTGCCCTGTTTCAGTATTTGCCCAACAACGAAAATCTGTAGTCGGTTGTGACACNAAAAGGAATATTATTATCAAAAATTGTGCTGAAATACTGAATTTTGTCTGTAATTTCATTTTAAATAATTAATTAATAACCAATGAACAAAATAATATTTTTTTAATGTATGTATGAATTTCCGGTTACGTACATATATTCGATGATTTGGGCATGAGACGGGTCGCCGCGAAATTCGTACCAAAATTGCTCAATTTCGACCAAAAACAGCATTGCGTTAACATTACTTTTTGAATAGACCTCGTATAATAACAGTAGTAGCAAAAATAGGCATCCTTATGTGGTTTCTTGATTCCTCAATTACCTAATCAGTGAAAGTGGATTTTCTTTGTAATTGTTTACATTTATTTTCAATTACGTACTTACCTTTTCGTTTAAGGCATAGTGCTTTTTGTTTTTAATTTGTAAAAACCCCTAAACCAATCTCGAAAGTGCTGTTACTTTTGAGAGTAAAGGAGAAATCATCTTTATAGTCGTCTCTTCACATAACGAGAACAAACATGTGCCGCTAGAATTTTTTGTATTTAAAAATTGTGTGTACTGTACTTATTTGCAGCTTTGTTTTATTAAAAAAGGTCGTTGTATTGAGTCTAGTTATATATACAATTCTTAATCGTTTCTTCAAAATGAAGTATACTTTGTTTAGTTTCTGTAGCGATGTAATCTTCAGTTTGACCGGCGCAATGTAGAAAAGAACAGAACTAGGCCAAAAAAGAAAGGAGACAACTCTCGGCCAAACTCTTAACCGGTGAGGAGCGTATAATCCGTACAGTACTGCACGGAAAAATTAACCATTTTATCCACTACAATTGCATTGCTCAAATGTGCTGTTATTGGTACCATTTACTACTGAAAATATCAACGAGATGTTTATTTATATTTGA
>NW_020440563.1:0-456 GCF_000699045.2 Agrilus planipennis | reverse complement strand
ATAATTCCATTAATATTTACATAGGAAAAATTTCCATTGATTTTCAATGGGAACCAATGCAAAATTTATAAATTCTATTTAAAACCATTCAATAAAAATGGAAAAACAATTGGGTACCTAAAAATGGAGAAGATCTGGTTTGAGATGATTAAAACTTATTAAAATAAATGGAGAAAAACGTGCTGAAGTTAATGTGATTGTCAAAGCAAATTAAAAAAAACCCTCATATTTCATCTTGATTAAAACGAATATCATTTAATTACCAATAACAATAATTAAAGGTAAAAAATAAAGAATTGACACTAGGATTTCCATTGGGCTCAGGAGTGGAAGTTGAATGGAACGCAACGGAAATCCCATTGTGTGGGAATGAGATTTCCACTACGGGAGGAAACTATCATTATTAATTTCCATTTACTCATGTTCGGTATTGGTTTACAAGGCATATTATTAATA
>NW_020440562.1:0-4422 GCF_000699045.2 Agrilus planipennis | reverse complement strand
TGCTTCTTCTCACAGATGGCACACAACCCCAGCGTACTTGACCTGTCTGCAGCGGTAGAAATGTGAACTCTAGCGAAGCTACGAGAAGCAATGGACTTCACTGACTGGCGGGAGGATGTGAACTCAGTAGATGACGTGGAAACAGGAGTGTTGATCTCGAGCGTCTCCATAGCGCGAGCTCGTCCCGTCAGAAACTGCGTGAGAAAAGAGAAAGCAGGAAACTCAGTTGAAGACCCTAGATGGTTTTTCCAGCTTTCTCTCAAACGATCGTCAAGCTTACTGACAGTAAGGTACACAAGAATCGGATCCCAGGTATCCGTAGTGACATTAAGACCCTTGATGGACTCAATGGCCTTGGTGGTTGAACTCAGGAGATTATTTAAGGTCCGTACAGAGCGAGGAGCCTATTTTCTCAAGTGAAAGAAGACAGTCTAGATGGGCAGATAAGATCAGTCTAGGATTGTCATAGCGAGCAACTAATAAATCCCAGGCGGTAGCGAATGCCTCTTCAGTGATTGGTAAACTGGCGATTAGACCTCCAGCGGGTCCCTTCACCTGTGTCTTAAGATAGTGCATCTTGACGAAAGGTGAGAGTGTCTCATTGTTTCCAACTAGCGAAACGAACAACTGTTGGAAATGTTTCCACTCTGAATACTCCCCAGTGAAGGTAGGAAACTGGATTTCCGGTAACTTCTGAAGTTGTGATGAACCTCCGGTAGCGAATGAATTCTCAAACATTGCAGTCCCCGACGGGGTAGAGGAAGTCTTGTCAAGCTCTTCCTTTCTCTAATGTTGCAGGCATTGGTTGTACACATCTTTTTTTACGTAAGTCGTCTCTAACAAGCCTTCAGATTTTCCATTGAATAGTTGGATGTGCATCGTTGAGAAGGATAGCCAAGTCTGCTCGAGAAGATCAATTTTGAAGGAAACTGTGTAGCGATTAATTGCAGAAAACGCACCAGCTTCTCCTTCAGCCGCCATGTTAGCAATGGCTGTAACGCGCTGCTCTTGAAGCTGAATACGATGAGCGAGTTTGTTAGCCGCCATTTTAGAGAGAGCGAGACACAACTAACGCGAGAAACTATAGCGCACCTTGCTTCACGCACAAGCACTGAAGGAGAGTACTGAACAAGCGTCGCAGGACAACAAGCGTTGTTGTCAAGCAACACAAAGGCGAATTCACACACAAAAAAAACCGAAGATGTCGGCACTCGCTAATAAAAATCAGTATATGAGCACCAACACACATGAAACACTGATTACGTTCATGAAAATTCACTTTAAACCTCACGATCCGGCTCGAAGGACCAAAAAAAAACATGTACAAGAAATACAATGCGAGTAAGCAACAATCTGGAATCGTGAGGATTACAGTTAAAGGTCTAAAAAAAAGAGGGAATTCATACAAACACAAAAACCTAAATTATAACACTAAATATTGGTATAATTGAGTTCAACGGAAATAATTACAAGCGAATTCAACTCTTGAATAAAGTGATGGCACTTTTTAGCGGTGCAAAACACAGATAATTCTTCAGACAATTCTTACTCAAGATCAACACGTGGTTGCCTCTAGCACGGTAGAAAACAATTCTGGATTCATGGCCGCCGGCAATCGTCCTCCGCTCCAGAGGCGAGCAGCGAGGAGAGATGGAGAGGTCGTAGACACTCGGTAAACGAGTGTTCTGCAGCGTGAGGAGTCTATGAACTGGTAGATGTCGCGTCGATGTCGATTTGGGTCTTTAATTGTGAAATCACGCTAATTTCTTAACACAAGGGAAGAAAAAGTAAGGAAAAAGCGAATATAATGTTCGGAGACGAAAAATTGAAAAAAGTTTTAGGTATCTAGGAAGTCAGATAAGTCAGGACGGAAGGAGTAGTAGGGATATAAAGCAGAGGATAGCGCATGATCGAGTCGCCTTCAATAAAAAGAAGTCTCACAATTACTAGCATCAATGTTTCTCATCCACTAAGTAGTCGAGTTAATGAATACATAACAGGCAATAATAAGTCCTCAAGAACAGCTCCGATTTTGATGATTTTTTTTTAAATTTTGTTTTTTTATATTATATATTATATCAGAAACCTTTTGGAGCGGGGACAAAATTATTTATATTGTTTAAACAATATCTATAGTATTTATGTTATAGTGTTGGAGCTAGAACACTGCCTTGCGGAACACCTGCTTCAATTGGAGTGAGTTCTGAGAAAACATTTCGTACCTTGACCGTCAGGTAGGACTCCAGCAGCAAGGCTAGCCTCCTTAGTATATGCTTATAAATTTTGCTGATTAATCCCTTGAGCCAAACATTGTCGAAGGCTTGGGCGACGTTAAGGAAAACTTCAGAGCAGTACATTTTGTCTTCGAATGCTTTCCGTATAACGGTAGTAATTCTGTTTACTTGTTCTATTGTTGCGTGGTGAGTTTGAAAGCCAAATTGATGGTTTGGAAATATTGCTTTGTCTGAGATTATTTTCTTTAGTCTTCTCTGTATTGCCGTTTCGGCTATTTTTGAAATTATTGGAAGTAGGCTAATTGGTCTGTAGATGAAGCTAAGTTTGGGTTTTTACCTGGTTTGTGGATCAAGATTGTATGTGCAATTTTCCAAGTTTTAGGAAAGTAGTTGAGGCGGAAGACTCCGTTAATAATTATTGTAAGGAAACGAATGGCCTTGTTTGGTAGTTCCTTGATTTGTGGCCCACCGATGCCATCGTGGCCGAGAGCCTTTTTATTTTTTAATCTTCGAATGTAGTGGGTGATTTCCTGTATTTTACTTTAAAAGTTTCAGCGATTCAGAGCATTTGACACACACAGCCTTTTTGTTGCAGTAATTTTTTGTGTGCCCGAATTCTTGACAATTGAAGCACTGAACTATCTGTTAACGTTATAAATGGTCTTATTATTTTCGTTTGGTTTATTTTCAACAAAAAAGAGGGGGAGCGGCATTTTGGTCACTCGCTGGTGAATATTTGAAATCCTGGTCACTGTGTGTCCAAGTTCTTCTATTGCCGATTTCAACTGATTTGTATCCACGGATGGGTGCAGGTTTTTGAGGACAACTTTAAAATTTTTGTTTTCTTTTAATTGGTACGTAAAAAAATCAGTCTTCCTTTTCTTTAGTTCTTCTACTAATGGTATGTATTTTTGCGAAGAAAAAAGTTGCACTTTCATTTGGTTGTTAGCCAGCGACTTGAGAGAGTAGTTGTCACGGTCTATTGTATTTAGCAGTTTTTGTAGCGGTTCAATGTCCTCCACTCCACTAACAAAAATGGGTGCGGGCTTTTTAACATCTTGAAGATCTTCAATCTTATCGGAATTGGGATCGTTATCGCCAGTGGCGGATTATCCATAAGGCAAAGTAGGAAAATGCCCTGGGGCGCAAGGTTAAAAAGGGGCGCGCGGAAGTTTTTAAACCTAAAAAAAAATAAGGAAGTACCTTATAAAAAAGTATTTTGCAAAATATATGACCGCCAGAGGGGTGCCTATGAGGTGCTAGCCTAGAGCGCTCTCGACATTTAATCTGCCTCTGAGAAAGCGGGATGCTATTCTAGATTTACGGATAACAAGCGGTGAAGCAGGAAAATGCCCTGGGGCGCAAGGTTAAAAAGGGGCGCGCGGAAGTTTTTAAACCTAAAAAAAAATAAGCTTATAAAAAAGTATTTTGCAAAATATATGACCGCCAGAGGGGTGCCTATGAGGTGCTAGCCTAGAGCGCTCTCGACATTTAATCCGCCTCTGGTTATCTCTTTCGTTTGTTTCTTGTAGAGCACTGAACTTATTAGTATCAACGAACGGTTTGTTTAGCCAGTAATCTGTTACTGTCACTTGTTTTTTGGTATTGGGGATTTTATCGTCAGGACTTGATCGATCTCTTTTACGATTGACACTTTGTCAATGAGGAGTATTTAGGCTCATAGCGAGAATATTGCCTCGAGCCTGTTAGGTATAAGCCGCGAGTATAGAAGCTTTGAAAACAAACACTGAGGGCGGGGGAAACGTCCGTTCGCCACAGAGGCTCAAAGCAAACTGAATTAAGAATTAGAATATTTTTTATAGGAAAATGTAATGGGGTAAGCAACAAAGTCGTTGGCCCCCGATGGTTATTGGCCTAGTTTGTCTCTATCCACCTTATTGCTTTTACCATTACGAAAATAGTCATTGGCCTCTTACTAGACATTGGTCATCATTCTGTCCCTTTTAAACACATTGGCATGCTATTAAAATGGCCGAAAATTGTCGAGGGTTCAACGACTGTACTGTTTACCCTATGAGTGACAACGCTTAATTGTAAGGACCGAAAAAATTGAAAATACTTTAATATATTCTTAGAATACTTTGTTAATTTTATTTTAACATATTATATTAGGAAAAAATAGAGACCAAGCTGAATTTTTCATATAAATATCATAGATATCATTTAA
>NW_020440561.1:0-4435 GCF_000699045.2 Agrilus planipennis | reverse complement strand
TTCGAAATGGGGTGTTATAGGCGGATGATGAGGATATCGTGAGTAGAAAAGGTTAGAAATGAAGAGGTATTGGAAAGAATAGGAGAACGGAGGACTCTATGGAAGTCAATAAAAATTAGGCGAGATAGGTTGGTAGGACACCTTCTTAGGCATGAAGGTCTAGTCAGAGACATATTAGAGGCAGAAACAGGAGTTAGGAGAGGTAGAGGTAGATCTAGATTAGATAAAATAGTTAAGGATGTGGGCTGTTCTAGTTCTAGGGAAATGCGAAGTTTAGCTCAGGATAGGAAAGAGTGGAGGTACGTGTCCAACCAGTGTTAGGACTGACGACCTTATGATGATGATGGTGATGTTTCGTATATAGGTACGTTTTTGAAATAACATTTCCTCTCAATTTCACCCAATTGTCTCGCCATTATAATAACACGTAAACAGTTTAATGGAATGTGTCGGAAAATCTGCCCCTTACACAACTAATAATCCCTTATTGTGGCCCGAAGTGGCTGCGGAACAGTCGCGTCTCGCTTTTTTTCAGGATTTTCACCCATGTAGAAAATCGACGAACGGCGGCGCCTCGAAGTCGCGACGTCGACGTCGCGGACGCCACCACCACCGCCATCAGTAACGTCGCTGCTGCCGCTATTTCATGACACCGACGCTGGTGGACCACAGCGTTTCTCTCTCTCTAGACAATGATCGTAGTTAAGCATCGCACCAGAAGAAAACTAGCCTCGAAATGGTTGCCTGGTCACCATCGACAACAGAAAGGGGTTACTATAGGGGGTTGAATAAGAAGAGTGAACTTTCAACCACTTTAAGGCTACATGTCGGCACTAACGTAAACGAGACTACTGAAGAACAGAAAAAGACATAAAATGATCGGTTCTTGTCGGCCGCCAACATGTCTTTCTTTTTCTGCATCAGTGACCTAGTTACGTAACCTATAACTCAATATTTTTGAACATTGCCAAAAGCTTTCCTAGAAATTTGATCTGCAAACTTAGTAGACAGGGCATGCAGCCAAAAGGGGTAGTGCATCTCTGCCTTTTGGGTTTCGAAACAATAGAAAAATATTTAAACTGCGATAAAGAAAAAGCTCATATTTAATACAAAAACTTTAATCTTCCATACGTCCATGTATTATATACATAGCTAAGGTTTTTTTTGTGACAACGTTTCCCAATTTCCTTTTAAATTCTTCTTTGCAATTATAAAACTTCGTTTTTTTATTTTTTATTATCATAACGTTGTTTTGACATGAATCCGAGCCGCTAAAGCACGCGAACATTATTTAAATGAACACGTGTTTCCGACGTAGTCAAGTTTGATATTACAAAACGATTTGTATCTTAAAAACGCTTCCGGCGAATCAACGTAAAGCAAAAACGTTTTCGCTGAACTATGTGCATACATATGTATGTATGTATGTGATGAGTACGTAAAGAAGCGGCCTGTCAGAAGCCAAAAATTTGCTGCGAAAAAGAAGTAAAAACGAAAACAGAAAATGGATTTGTTTGCGTACTTACACAAGACTGGCCGTTTTCAAAAGAAATTTCCATTCGGTACATTTAACAATTTTTCAATTCTCACAATAGGGAAAATAGCGGACAACCACGAGTATGCCTGGACCACCAAAGGTACCGCATCGCAACCAAAATATTTTTAAATATAACGATTTTCAACTGGGAAACAAAAATTCGAATAGGAAGGCTTATAGACCAATCACCCTAAAATAGTAGTCTTAAACCCCTTTGAAATTGCACGGCTAAAATATAACCCATTGGATAATTAGCCGCAAATTAGCTGTGAAAGCCAAAAATTCAAAAGTTCGTCTGACGTTAGCATGCAAAAATAATAAAATCGGTTAGGAAAAGATTTGATATCCTGAACCAAGCCCGTAATTAGTAGCCAATTAATCGCTGACAATGTGAACTATTAACTATCGGGTATCGAATTTAGAATGCTTTGTACTTTATCTTATTCTGTATTATTACCGTTATGGAGCCGTTAACATCAAAAATAACGCTGTTTTGGTGGAACCTGGTTGACCAGGATTTTTCTAACTGATTTTTGCATCCTTTTCGTTATGATTGGTTTAGGTTGCTCGAACTGAACACATAAGCTGGAGAATATAAAGCCCTATTTGCACCAGCTATGACGTACATATGTACAAAAGCAGAAGCGCCTACAAGTCTGTACACTGCTTTCAAAAAGTTTTTAAAGGTTCGAACAGTGTGTACCCACTGACTATGTAATTTTAGGCATTAACAATACAATTTACAAGGGGTGAACGTGACGCTACAGGTAGGTATTTTTCCTACCATTAATTTTGTTTTAATTTCCAAATCTTAAGATATTTGGCAGTCCATAATGATACAATCCATAATAATACAAATATGGAACAGCATGTTTCCACTTTGAACTGTGTTTACTTAGACATGTGACAATATTTGCAATTGTTCGTTACATCAAAGTGCACTTTATAATATGCGAATGTTTATTTTAATTAAATAGTGCAACACGCTACCAAAGTTGCCTTGCTTTATAATAGTACCGTCATTGATATTTACATTAGTAATGTAAATAATTTTACATGATATCTAACGTATGTGAGCACATTCATACACGATCTCGTTTATTTATATTATTATAATTCTCATCTATGCTTTTTCAAATGCACGACATCATACATATGTAAATAAACTACATTCAAAGAGTTATACGCCGATATTAATCATGTGAAGCAATAATAAAATTAATGTACATCAATGCATCTACTGTCTACATATTTTTATCATTAAGACCGTATCTCTTGTTAAATAAACATTCAAGATAAATTTGCATATTATTCTGATGCTGAAACAAAGAAACATTTGCATTACTATTTATACATTATTATACCCTTTGCTAGAGTGTTTGTAATTGTTTTGTACCTTACATTTAGTAACAACTTCATTCATAAAATATAGGACAACCAATTATTATTACCATGATTACTACTTTAATTACTTATGGGTGAAATTTTGCGAAATAATAAATGAAGGAGTCAATTAGGCAGAGGCAATGCCGAGAACTCCAATCATCGATGAAATGTATGAAATCGATTAATTTATGAAATCGTTGAGTTGCAATTTCAATGAACAAAACAATCAGCAACACCTACACACATGTGTTCATGTTGGTGCAACAAGGGATGTCAAGCAAAGGAAATGAATTGGAAATGTGTTTACGTCATCATAAAGCTGCAAGTTTGGTAGGTATATGTACATTAACGTAGGTGCTAATCGCAAGATTAAGTTCAAAGATAAAATACAGTTGCATTCATGTATATTATGTCTACGACTAAAATTTCGTCTTACCTTATCAATTTTTTTCGTAGAACAAAATTATTCATGTGCATTTGTCACACGTACCCACGCAATTAAGAAAAATTGTATAGGTGCCTACAACAGACGCTACTACAAAATGAAAATTACAAAAAGCTTATTAATTACTTCTTATAAAATGCGCATGAAACGTTAAAAGTATGTATGCAGGCACTGTACTGTATTGTGTGCAAATTATATTACCTAGTATAAATCGTTTAGACCAGCTTCAGTTTAATTTCTTCGTTTGCATAATTCCCTTTTAATGGCCTACTTGAAATTTAAATTGCAATAAATGGAGCGTAATTTAAAGGGTTGCAATAAAACTGGGTTGACGTATACGACCAAACTTTAAATTGTATCCATTTAAAAAAAAAAAAAACGCTGCACAACAAAGTTTTACAATAGTGTTATCAATCATGTTTTAAAATGTATTCAAAATTGATAAATGATGCAATTTCCTAAGATGCTACATAAAAAAGGCGATAGACCTTTGACCTTGTTTTAAATTTAAATATGTAGTGCAAAAACTAAATTAGAACTAAAACTGTTATTCGTGAAGTTAACCAGCCGTTGGCTGCATTGGACCATTTCCAAGTAGTCTTAAACACTTCAGTTTATAATCATCTTATTTCCGATTAATTTCTGAATTTTACTAGTCAATACATAAAGAAAAACCAAAACAGAAACATTTCTTCTTTTAGTGACTGAAAATATTGCAGTTCAGTTACTGTGTAAAAATTATTTAAATGCTTGCCAAATCGTTTCTGTAACAGTATCCGACAAAAGCAAGTAAAATTGTCGGATCGAGTTTCGCGATTAACTTTACTTCTCTCTAAATCTACTTTTGATCGTCACATAAGATTTCTCTAATTCGTTTTTCTCAACTCAGACGTTCAAGAGTTTTTTCTTTCATATAACTTACTCTATTTTTACCGACAGCTAAAACCATCAGCAGCTTTAACGTTTTCCGATCTTCATCCCTCGTAACATAGTGTGTAATCAATGAAATATTTTCTAGATGGTTGAAAACAAATTAGACGATTTTAGGTATGCAAACACATGTACGA
>NW_020440560.1:0-5629 GCF_000699045.2 Agrilus planipennis | reverse complement strand
TAAATTCTTCTGACATTTGTTTGTTGACATATAGTAATTTTAATTCGTTTCTTCGTTCCGATTTCTTTAATAATGTCAGAAAACGGTTGAATTCCAGTATTAACGTTCTGGATTTTCAGTTCTAGTTTACATTTCAAATTGGAAACCTCCTTGTTTACGGAACTTGGAAAGGCTGAACTTAACTGTCAGCCTTAACCCTGTATCAGAATTTTTATTGCTACTTGGGATAAGGCATGATTTAACAATTTAAAATCAACTAAACCCGGGTTAAACTCAAATTTGCAATATAACATTAAACAATCAAACTTCTGAAACTCTTCTACGCAGCTGGTAAAGATTTTCAGTGATACGTCCACTATTTAATAAATATTTCATAAAAAACTGTGAATAATATGTATACAGATACTAAGTAGTTACAAATTGAAGCCAAGCATAATTTTCGTTAAGAGTGATTGTTACTACGGTTTCCACACGATTTTCTCCGCAACTTCTTGAACACACCACGTATTCATAATCTTAGAATAGAATGAATAAAGTAAGTACCAAAATCATCACATTCAATAAAAGTCAGTTGTTTTAAGCATCCAATAATTTATTAAGGTAGGTAAAAGCATAAGATGCTTGTGATTCTGTTTCTCAACGCTGGTTATCGGTTTTGTTGTAAAAATGCTAATAATTTTTAAGATTTGCTTTCTTAAAGCACTTCAAAGTTTCTGCTTGTACGTAAATTTTTGACAACTTCATACATCATTCGATTTGTAGCACATACACATGACGATCTTTATCGTAAAGAATTAACTTTAAAATGGTGCAATGATAACGATTCTTGTTGTTTCTTTTAGACAAATAGAAGAACATAAGGAGTTTGAAACTATGTACCACGTAGGTCAAAAGGTTCAACTCCAAAGTGTGTTTACTATATGGCTAAAATGCTTGGCCTTGGGTTCCCTCTAGGGTAAAGGAATGTTCANTGACGATGACGATGACGATGACGATGACGATGACGATGACGATGACGATGACGATGACGATGACGGTGACGGATCTGTTCATATAGGTAACATTTTTAGCCGGATAATCATTTAATTAATCATATACAACTCTTGAGCACTGTATTCATAGATGCGACACGTCATACATGAACAAATAGTGCCGCAAAATTTATCAATGTCGCAGACAGAAACGGTATCTTGTATCAGCTCCATTAATAAAGATGTACACAACTCCCGAAGTCACATTACGCAGCGAAGTTTTAAGCTTGTGGTTTACAGTTTCAGTGCCCCTAAGATCCGATGAAGTTACCACATTACATAGAACCAAGGAATGTTTCACATTGCGTTGGAGTATAATACAAAAAAAAAACAGACTGAGTGGCGACTTTAACAAACAGAACACAATAATGCCAAGGGCAAGGGCAGGGGCGGCCAAGATAAATTTTACTTTCGAAACGAATTGATTAACCAGAAAAAGTCGTAATCCGCCAGTTACAGGCATAAAGACGTAATGACATAAGTACAAAACGTTGAAATTTTTTGATTTGAGTCAATGTTGCTTTTCGTAAATGGATTTGCCTGATGAATGAACAGAAGATTAACTGAGATTTTGAGATTTCATGTTGACATAGCTAGCGACATCTAAACTTATTCTTTTTGATTCCCATTTCGTTAAAAATTACAAACAGAACCATCAATTTCCAAAAATGGAACCTCTTTCGCGAAGAGACGATGCATAAACTCATGGATTGTTGTTGAGATGTAAATCAGCCCCATAAATTACTTAATTTTGAGTAACATGTATGCGAAAATGTTATGGACGCCCACTCGGCGTCTTTCTGCTCATTTGATGCTTTAAGTGGTTGCAGAATTTCCTCTTAACGTACACACACACGTACAAAACACGTAGGAAAAGCACGCTTGCTGCTAGGATGCCAGGCGGGACGCGTCTTGAATAGTAATGTTACAACGCGTCGCATAGTTGGCATTGTTTGATATTCCCAACTACGCTTGACGTCCTGCCTTAGCAAAAGATGCATGAGATTTAAGGAATATTTGAAATTAAAGGGAATACACGATGTACATGCTTACACTCTTTTTGTTTTTCTTTAAAAATAAAAATAACTATAGCTTTTGTTATTGTTGTGAATCAGCCTTCAATAAAAAGAAGTCACTTCTATGTTCGCGAACGGTTAATTTAGAAATACCGAAAAGATTGTTAAAGATATATGTTTGGACCGCGGCTCTGTATGGGTGCGAAACATGCACGGTTGACGCGGCTGAAAAGAAAGGGTTACGAGCGTTAGAAATTAGGTGTTACAGGCGAATGATGAGGATACCGTGGATAGAGAAGGTTAAAAATGAAGAGGTATTAGAAAGAATAGGAGAATAGAAGACTCTATGGAAGTAAATAAAAAATAGGGGAGATATGTTGGTAGGACATCTTCTCAGGCATAAAGGTCTAGTCAAAGACATATTATAGGCAGAAACAAGAGTTAGGAGGAGTAGAGGTGGACTGTTCACAAATATTTAAGGATATAGGATGCTCTAGTTCTAGGGAAATGCGAAGATTAGCTCAGGATAGGAAATAGTGGAGTTTCGTGTCCAACCAGTCTTAGGACTGATGACCTTATTATGATGATGATATAAATAATTAAGTCTTTATTTTTCTGGAAGGCTCTCGAACTTCTGCGGTCATGCATGCGTCTTTTATAAATGGTTTACTTCTTCGGCATCTTTAGTAAAAACAGCTGTTCACACAGCGAGCTATGCTAGAGCCGTCGGTAATCGATATATTGATTGCATCACAATACAAACTTGTACTATAGCAACGTGAGGATTAGTGACTTAAGTCGCAGGCATTTCAATTGAGATATTCCACATTCTATCACTATTGGAAGAAGTACTCCGGGTAGAATAATGAATTGTCCTTCCTTTAAAAAATGCTTCTTCCTGAATCCTACATTTTTAATCAGACAATAGGTCAATACGTTTGTAATTTTGTAATTGTTGAAGAAATTACAATAGCATGCTCCTGAAATTGTTCCTTCAATACCTACTTCTGTTGACTTTTACGCTGTAATCATGGACTAACTAAGTGATTAATTATCACCTAGATTCGATAATGAAAGTGCGTTACCTGAACTTGTTTAAAATAATAATAGTGGTTTAAAAATAAAATTTATTATATTATGCACTGGCGTCAGACACGCGTCAGACGTATATCGTGCATAATAGGAAGTGCATCATTAATTTAAACAGCAATTGAATTTATTTAATAATGACCTAATCGTATCTAAAATAAATAAATTAGTGTATGTTTCTACAAATTCTTCTTTATTACATCTATAAGTACGATTGTACCCAATGTTTATAAATTTAGCATTATGTTTCTATAGTAGTGGATTAGAAATCCATTTAGATTTTGAATTGACTACCATCAGCTAAAAATAAATGGCAACATCTCTATTACAAAAGGAAATGAGAAAAAAGGAAACGGTTTTTCTAAAAGAGACCGCAACATCCTTTGTAGCCTCTAATATGACCTCTGCAGTGGACATTACTCTTTTTTCAAAAATATATCAGATATATTGAATACAAAGTAGTATTTCTATCCATTGATATCTTTAAGCCAAACCTTTAGAATGAAATAAAAACATGCGTTGGTGAAATGTATGTCTTTTCTTTTCAAAAAAAAAAGTCCAATCCTCTTACTGTGCAGTCGTTATAATAGTACACAATCTTGACTACAATGTGAACGAACTTCAACGAGCTTTATCGTAAGGAAGATCCTTGTAAAAAGAAAAAAAAAAACAATCCGAATTTAGTGGACAAATAATTCGAAAATCGGATTGAATAAAGAATATCAACGAATTTTAGTATACGCTAGACTATTTGTAAGTAAACAATAATAGATAATAAAAACAAAATCAGACTTATTTCTGTGTAACGTAGATAAAATTATCAGTTATATAGTTAAACCAGAGGGACAAGGTGGATAGTTGTGATTGCAAAGTAGAATCTATAGACACATTATAATGTCCAGCACCTGCACCAAAATTTATTTAATTGAAGCTGCTTTATAGATTATAGTGTAGGTTGCAGAACCATGGAAGTAATGTATAATAACTAAGTATTAGTAAGCTTAGTACTAGAATACTGGAGCATACCTCCGTTCAATTCCCGCCAAGGTTGTGACGGCAGGAACAATGTTTCTTCATTAATTTGAGGTTATCAGTAATAGGTAGTTAGTAAACAAAATAATTCATTAATGCATTGAATTTAACTCTATTTGTATTAACTGGTTTTTCAAAATTTAGGTACTGTATATTAAGGAAAATAAAATAAGAAATGTCATCGATACGTCAAGTAAATTTTACTTATTTCTAAATTTCTATTTAGTTGCCTAAAAGAAGATGTTATTAATCTTTTTTCCGTTCTGTCTATAATTTAATTTAGAAATGTTATTATCACTAAACGTACTGTATTTGACGTAGTGTTTGAAGTATCTACTGCATATTCATCCCATTTGTGATCTGCCCTATTTCCCCATTTAGCATTTACAATTTTTTCTCAAATCGCGTTCTATTTCTGCTGCTAGGTATAAGGATGCCTTACTGGTATTGAAAGGCAGAAATTAACATCCGCTCTCTAAATGAAAATGCCTTCGAATGCAGGTGAATTCTGATTTTTCAAAAGTATTTGTCGAACAATCGATAAATATCTAGGTTAGAAATAACACGGTCTTGGAGAAATCGATTTAAATAAGAATCTCAATATGCGTTGACCTAATTCCACATAAGGGCGACTTCCTCTTATCAGTGTCGTTCAAATTAAATTTAATTCGTCCTTTATCAAAAATGACATGTGATGGAAGCTCTTTCAAAAAGCTTAAACATTTCAGTATCCAAATAACGCTGTACAAGAAGCAGCTCAAATATGTAAACAAAACTGAAACTTTGACACTATCAAACTAATTACAATCGCAATTTCCAATTAAGTGCTTCTCTTCGGCACGCCAATAGTTTCACCGATGACTGCAGTTGACATCTTCAATGGAAGAAGGTTAACCTCAAAGTCAGTTAATTTTATATCGTTGTGTTAAAATTACTTACTGTATTTTTAACCAGTTTTACAGATTGATTTCAAATAGAAAGATCAGTCAGTTGCTTGTGAAGTCTGATGACGTCCATGAATTGAAGACATTCCTAGACGCTTCCTTGTTATATCAAGGCACCTTTTCTTTGAAATTATTGACCAATAAAAACGCCGACCCAGTTTCGCTAATTACACTAGGTACCTCTTTGAGAGAAAGCCAACCCATATTTACTTTCGCTGTCGCATTTAATTGCATATTATGATGGTGCTCCAAAGCGTTCTCATTGTTAAAAGCTCCGTCCCGGAATGAAAAATGTCCTACTCGTACGAGTCCTTGAAGCCACTGATTTAAGCTTCCTTGTTCAAAATTTCCCAGTCTAATTATCAATTAATGAATAAGAAAAGGCACGGAATTCCACTTCATCAGATTAATTTGTCATTTCAACCAAGCTTGGAGTCTTTATAATCTGGAAACTACAATCCTTCTTCTAGGGATGACCTTGTTAGATAAAACTTTCATTTCAATAAATTCAGTAACG
>NW_020440559.1:0-4440 GCF_000699045.2 Agrilus planipennis | reverse complement strand
TTTAAACCGTGTTTGCTTTTGGGTTTAAAAGGTCCCTAACATAAATTTGTTTTTTTTTTTTACACTTTATGATGAGTAAATCTTGTGATTAAATCCAATGCCCATTTGGCTTGATCCGCTGGTACCATGTGGCCAGCGTTTCTAACTAAAACTTCCGTTAAATTTCCTGCATGTTTTTCATATCCGGCGAGTTCACCGTCAACAAACCATTGATGCCTTTTTGCGGTTTTATATGCCTCTGCTCCGCTGAACTTTAAATTTTGCAAAAAGTTTATTGTCAATGGATAAGCTACTATAATATCCAGCTGGCCGTTGTAAAAAAGAATCTGATAATGATTTAATAATTCAATTATCCATGGTGCTACTGACTGCATCATATCTTCCACGAGATTTGTCTCCACCGTTTTATCTTCGTCATTAAATGTGGTATTCCCTACATGGATAGCTGCTCTAACATCAGCTCGTTGTATGTACCTCCCCATATAAGTGATTTCATTGTTTGTATTATTTGCGATAAGATAGTTGAAGTAATTATCAAATCCGGTTATGTTTTTAAATAAAGATGGATGACCACTAAGATCTCCGTTAAGCAAATCATCGAATGTCTTAAACGCTAAATCCCATTTCTTATTTTTTATGTAATTAACACCTTGTTCTTCTATTTTTCTCAACTGACTTTTACTATTCAAATCGATTAATCCCAACTGATATAAATAATCGTCGTAATAAATCTGATTTTCAGGATCACACAAGCCATTTCCAATACTTAATCCACTTAAATTTATTTTGATTTTTGCTGTGGGATTATTTTTATGAATTGTGTATCCTATGGCAGGAACATACTTTCCAGCATACGATTCACCAGCAATAAAAAATTTATTTTTTTGAAGTTCCGGAAATAATTTGAAAAATTGCACAAGAGCTTCATATAAATCGTTTCCTACTGCAGTTTCATTTTTTGCATATCCGCCATTAGTAAAACTGTAACCTGTTCCTACAGGATTATCGATGTATATAACAGAATGAATGCTAGTCCACGTATATCTACGAAGCTTTAAACCATGTTTGCTTTTGGCTGCAAAAGGTCCATTTTCTGCAAATAATCCTATAATAGATGTTGCACCAGGACCTCCTTGAAGCCATAAAATCACTGGATCTTCTTTATAATTATTAAGTGATGGGAAAAACCAAAAAAACATATTCGAATTAAATTGTTTATTCACAGTAAAATACCCCGCATAGCTTGTAATATTCTTGAATCCATTGAAATGAACTTGCGAGGCATTTTGAGCTTCTGCAATTTTATTTTGTTCAATTAACGGTGTTAGTATTAATGGCTGACCAGGATCGCCAATATAATTTTCTTGTTTTATTTTGGGATACACATTTATAAAACAGTTTCCACTCACTATGAACAAGATTATTGTTAATATAAAAAAATAAAATAAACTCATTATTAATGGCGTATCTTATTCCTACACGGTAGGTAACAGAAGCTGTCGAATGCTCTAACTAATAATAAACCGACAATCAATACTTTGAATTGAAACCGTGACTTTCGTTTATCATATTGACTATTAACAGTCTGCTGCTCTTTGACCTTTTTATCATTTAAACAACTAACTCACAACGGTTTATTAATTAACATTTATTAGCCCTTATTGATATATGCACATACATGCGAAAACACTATCACAATAGAACGTCTAACATGTAAAATATTACGTTTGCTTGGAAGGTACATGTTTTAATTTTTTCGAATTTATTTGAATTTTGTTTTGATAATTTTTAATTCATTCCTAAAACTATGAGATCATTTACCTACAGATACAGTTTTCATTAAAACACTCAAAATACAAAAAGAAAAAAGATCAAAATTAAAAAATCCCACAGCATTATCGTCGTTTATTCAGTTTATAAGATTTTTTCTTATAATTATTGGATGTTACCCCATATANATTTAATCAATATAATTAAAAAAATTGTTTCTGAGATACATATTTTTAAAAATATTGTACATATACAGTGCCAGAAGTACCTTTTTATGCTTTCGCGCAGCTGACTTAAAACAGTACTTATGATCGCTTTACTGTGCAGAGCGCGCTGTAAAAGGCAGTATTAGACTAGAGTACCTTTTTTGTACTTTTAAAATATCGTATTAGTTAACTAATATAACATAATTAACTAATTGGTACTCATCTACTATATTTTATCAAATTTCGTAAAAGTTTGTTAAGCCTATTTTGAGAGATCATAAAAATATTAATTTTTTATCTTAGCCTTGCTCTGAAACAAACAAAAGCGTTTCTAGCGTAAATTTATCTGAGCTTTTTACCCTGAATGATCAGTGTACTACTAATATTATATCCTAAAATATTTCCCATTTTCTTAAAATACCCTGTATAAAAATTATAATTAATAAAAATGCAGATGTATTTTTTATATAATTTTATAAATGTCAATCAATTTATTATCGTATCTAACATAAATTTGTTTTTTTTTTTTACACTTTATGATGAGTAAATCTTGTGATTAAATCCAATGCCCATTTGGCTTGATCCGCTGGTACCATGTGGCCAGCGTTTCTAACTAAAACTTCCGTTAAATTTCCTGCATGTTTTTCATATCCGGCGAGTACACCATCAACAAACCATAGGCGCCTTTTTGCGGTTTTATATTCTTCTGCCGCACTGAATTTTAAATTCTGCAAGAAATTTATTGTCAGCGGATAAGCCACTATAATGTCCAGTTGCCCGTTGTAAAAAAGAATTCGATAATGATTTAATAATTCACTTATCCATGGTGTTACCGATTGAAACGCATCTTCAATTAGATTTATTTCCACCATTTGATTAATATCATTGAAAGTAGTGTTCCCTACATGGATAGCTCTCCTAATATCAGCTTGTTGTATATATTTTCCCATGTAGATGAATTTGTCGTCTGTATTATTTGCATTAAGATAGTTATAATAATTATCGAAACCTGTTATGTTTTTGAATAAAGAAGAATGTCCACTAATATCCCCGTCTATGAGATCATCAAATGTCTTAAAAGCTAAATACCATTGCTTATTTTTTATGTAATTGAGTCCTTGTTCTTCTATTTTTCTCAATTGAATTTTACTATTCAAATCGATTAATCCCAACTGATATAAATAATCGTCGTAATAAACCTGATTTTCGGGATCGCAGAATCCATTCCCGATACTCAACCCACTTAAGTTAATCTTGACTTTTGCTGTAGGATTATTTTTATGAATCGTGTATCCTATGGCAGGAACATATTTTCCAGCATACGATTCACCAGCAATAAAAAACTTATTGTTTTGAAGTTTAGGAAATAATTGGAAAAATTGTACAAGAGCTTCATATAAATCATTTCCCACTGCAGTTTCATTTTTTGCATATCCACCATTAGTAAAACTGTAACCTGTTCCCACAGGATTATCAATGTATATAACAGAATGAGTGTTGGTCCACGCATGTCTACGAAGTTTTAAACCGTGTTTGCTTTTGGGTTTAAAAGGTCCGTTTTCTGCGAATAATCCTATAAGAGATGTTGCACCAGGACCTCCTTGAAGCCATAAAATCACTGGGTCTTGTTTGTAATTATTCAGAGATGGAAAAAACCAAAAAAACATATTCGAATTAAATTGTTTATTCACAGTAAAATACCCCGCATAGCTTGTAACATTCTTGAATCCATTGAAATGAACTTGCGAGGCATTTTGAGCTTCTTCAATTTTATTTTGTTCAATTAACGGTGTTAGTATTAATGGCTGACCAGGATCGCCATTATAATTTTCTTGTTTTATTTTAGGATACACATTTGTAAAACAATCGCCACTAGCTATAAATAGACACATTATTAATATAAAAAAATTAAGTAAACTCATTTTTGACGTAGATGTCTTATTTCTACACCATAAACTGTACGTCGTTCTAACTAATAATATAGCGGCAATCAATATTATTAATTCAAACCCTGACTTTTGATGATCTCTGAACCCTTTATCACTTGAACAATGGAGTCACAAAGTTTAGAGAAGTATTTATAAACTCCGATTGAAGTACTTCCATGTAGAGACAACTTCGTCCAAATGAAACATCTAGTATGTAGATTATTCTGAATATTATATGGATTTATATGAATTCTTCTAATCATTAATCTCTACTATTACATCATTACGATTCTTCACTTTCTTATATGAGCATTCAAACTTTTAATTGGTACTCCATATATTTTAAACGAAAATGGCCTACAGTAACACGGAAGTGAATACTGCTTAGACCTAATTAAAATTAAAATGAAATAGTTTAAACATTATTATTTTGGAAATCAATTATAAAATTAAAATGATATATTTGCGACTATTTTCGATTATTAGGGCTAGTTAAATCAATGAAAGAAGTAGTAAAAAGGAAAACAAAAGAAGTT
>NW_020440558.1:0-4453 GCF_000699045.2 Agrilus planipennis | reverse complement strand
CCTACTCTTTCAAACGGTTTCAATGGATTTTAATTCTGACTTTTAATTTAGAAGGTACGGCTCTCTAAAGAATCATCTTTTTTTGGTAAATCGCACAAAATTGAGATTCACGGCTCGTTTTGGAGTGCGCAGAAAAAACATTTAGAAACATTGATAGCATTGTTGTATGCCACAATGCCTACTCTTTCAAATGGTGTCGATGGATTTAAATTCTGACCTTTAAAATAAATGCTACGGCTCTGTAAAGGATCATCTTTTTTTGGTAAATTCGACAAAATTCAGATTTTCACGGCTCGTTTTCGAGTGCGCTGAAAATACATTTAGAAACATTGAAAGCATTGTTGTATGCAACAATGCCTACTCTTTCAAATGGTTTCAATGGATTTTAATTCTGACTTTTAATTTAGATGCTACGGCTCTGTAAATGATCATCTTTTTCTGGTAAATCGGACAAAATTCTGATTTTCACGGCTCGTTTTGGAGTGCGCAGAAAAAACATTTAGAAACATTAAAAGCANGATTTTCACGGCTCGTTTTAGAGTGCTCAGAAAATACATTTAGAAACATTGAAAGCATTGTTGTATGCCACAATGACTACTCTTTCAAATGGTGTCGATGGATTTTAATTCTGACTTTTAAATTAGATGCTACGGCTCTGTAAAGAATCATCTTTTTTTGGTAAATCGGACAAAATTCAGATTTTCACGGCTCGTTTTAGAGTGCTCAGAAAATACATTTAGAAACATTGAAAGCATTGTTGTATGCCACAATGACTACTCTTTCAAATGGTGTCGATGGATTTTAATTCTGACTTTTAAATTAGATGCTACGGCTCTGTAAAGAATCATCTTTTTTTGGTAAATCGGACAAAATTCAGATTTTCACGGCTCGTTTTAGAGTGCTCAGAAAATACATTTAGAAACATTGAAAGCATTGTTGTATGCCACAATGACTACTCTTTCAAATGGTGTCGATGGATTTTAATTCTGACTTTTAAATTAGATGCTACGGCTCTGTAAAGAATCATCTTTTTTTGGTAAATCGGACAAAATTCAGATTTTCACGGCTCGTTTTAGAGTGCTCAGAAAATACATTTAGAAACATTGAAAGCATTGTTGTATGCCACAATGACTACTCTTTCAAATGGTGTCGATGGATTTTAATTCTGACTTTTAAATTAGATGCTACGGCTCTGTAAAGAATCATCTTTTTTTGGTAAATCGGACAAAATTCAGATTTTCACGGCTCGTTTTAGAGTGCTCAGAAAATACATTTAGAAACATTGAAAGCATTGTTGTATGCCACAATGACTACTCTTTCAAATGGTGTCGATGGATTTTAATTCTGACTTTTAAATTAGATGCTACGGCTCTGTAAAGAATCATCTTTTTTTGGTAAATCGGACAAAATTCAGATTTTCACGGCTCGTTTTAGAGTGCTCAGAAAATACATTTAGAAACATTGAAAGCATTGTTGTATGCCACAATGACTACTCTTTCAAATGGTGTCGATGGATTTTAATTCTGACTTTTAAATTAGATGCTACGGCTCTGTAAAGAATCATCTTTTTTTGGTAAATCGGACAAAATTCAGATTTTCACGGCTCGTTTTAGAGTGCTCAGAAAATACATTTAGAAACATTGAAAGCATTGTTGTATGCCACAATGACTACTCTTTCAAATGGTGTCGATGGATTTTAATTCTGACTTTTAAATTAGATGCTACGGCTCTGTAAAGAATCATCTTTTTTTGGTAAATCGGACAAAATTCAGATTTTCACGGCTCGTTTTAGAGTGCTCAGAAAATACATTTAGAAACATTGAAAGCATTGTTGTATGCCACAATGACTACTCTTTCAAATGGTGTCGATGGATTTTAATTCTGACTTTTAAATTAGATGCTACGGCTCTGTAAAGAATCATCTTTTTTTGGTAAATCGGACAAAATTCAGATTTTCACGGCTCGTTTTAGAGTGCTCAGAAAATACATTTAGAAACATTGAAAGCATTGTTGTATGCCACAATGACTACTCTTTCAAATGGTGTCGATGGATTTTAATTCTGACTTTTAATTTAGATGCTACGGCTCTGTAAAGAATCATCTTTTTTTGGTAAATCGGACAAAATTCAGATTTTCACGGCTCGGTTTGGAGTGCGCAGAAAAAACATTTAGAAACATTGAAAGCATTGTTGTATGCAACAATGCCTACTCTTTCAAACGGTTTCAATGGATTTTAATTCTGACTTTTAAATTAGATGCTACGGCTCTGTAAAGGATCATCTTTTTTTGCTAAATCGGACAAAATTCAGATTTTCATGGGTCGTTTTGGAGTGCTCAGATATACATTGCGAAACATTGAAAGCATTGTTGTATACCACAATGCCTACTCTTTCAAATGGTTTCGATGGATTTTAATTCTGACTTTTAAATTAGATGCTACGGCTCTGTAAAGGATCATCTTTTTTTGGTAAATCGGACAAAATTCAGATTTTCACGGCTCGTTTTGGAGTGCTCAGAAAAAACATTTAGTAACTTTGAAAGCACTGTTGTATGCCACAATACCTACTCTTTCAAACGGTTTCAATGGATTTTAATTCTGACTTTTAATTTAGATGCTACGGCTCTGTAAATGATCATCTTTTTCTGGTAAATCGGACAAAATTCTGATTTTCCAGGCTCGTTTTCGAGTGCGCAGAAAAAACATTTAGAAACATTGAAAGCATTGCTGTATGCAACAATGCCTACTCTTTCAAATGGTTTCAATGGATTTTAATTCTGACTTTTAATTTAGATGCTACGGCTCTGTAAATGATCATCTTTTTCTGGTAAATCGGACAAAATTCTGATTTTCCAGGCTCGTTTTCGAGTGCGCAGAAAAAACATTTAGAAACATTGAAAGCATTGCTGTATGCAACAATGCCTACTCTTTCAAATGGTTTCAATGGATTTTAATTCTGACTTTTAATTTAGATGCTACGGCTCTGTAAATGATCATCTTTTTCTGGTAAATCGGACAAAATTCTGATTTTCCAGGCTCGTTTTCGAGTGCGCAGAAAAAACATTTAGAAACATTGAAAGCATTGCTGTATGCAACAATGCCTACTCTTTCAAATGGTTTCAATGGATTTTAATTCTGACTTTTAATTTAGATGCTACGGCTCTGTAAATGATCATCTTTTTCTGGTAAATCGGACAAAATTCTGATTTTCCAGGCTCGTTTTCGAGTGCGCAGAAAAAACATTTAGAAACATTGAAAGCATTGCTGTATGCAACAATGCCTACTCTTTCAAATGGTTTCAATGGATTTTAATTCTGACTTTTAATTTAGATGCTACGGCTCTGTAAATGATCATCTTTTTCTGGTAAATCGGACAAAATTCTGATTTTCCAGGCTCGTTTTCGAGTGCGCAGAAAAAACATTTAGAAACATTGAAAGCATTGTTGTATGCAACAATGCCTACTCTTTCAAATGGTTTCAATGGATTTTAATTCTGACTTTTAATTTAGATGCTACGGCTCTGTAAATGATCATCTTTTTCTGGTAAATCGGACAAAATTCAGATTTTCCAGGCTCGTTTTCGAGTGCGCAGAAAAAACATTTAGAAACATTGAAAGCATTGTTGTATGCAACAATGCCTACTCTTTCAAATGGTTTCAATGGATTTTAATTCTGACTTTTAATTTAGATGCTACGGCTCTGTAAATGATCATCTTTTTCTGGTAAATCGGACAAAATTCTGATTTTCACGGCTCGTTTTGGAGTGCGCAGAAAAAACATTTAGAAACATTAAAAGCACTGTTGTATGCAACAGTGCCTACTCTTTCAAATGGTTTCAGTGGCTTTTAATTCTGACTTTGAATTTAGATGCAACGGCACTGTAAAATATCATCTTTTTTTGGTAAATCGGACAAAATTCAGTTATTCTTGGCTCGTTTTGGAGTGCGCAAAAAAACAGTTAAAAAAATTGATAGTATTGTTGTATGCTACAATGCCTACTCTTTCAAATGGTTTGAATGGATTTTAATTCTAAATTTTAATTTTGATGCTACGGCTCTGTAAAGAATCATCTTTTTTTGGTAAATCGGACAAAATTCAGATTTTCATGGCTCGTTTTAGAGTGCGCAGATAATACATTGCGAAACATTGGGAGCATAGTTGTATGCAACAATGCCTACTCTTTGAAATAGTTTCAATGGCTTTTAATTTAGATGCTACGGATCTGTAAAGTATCATCTTTTTTTTTTGGAAAATCTGACAAAATTCTTTAGTAAATGGTACAAAATTCAGATTTTCAATGTGTGTTTTGGAATGCGCAGGAAATGCATTGGGAAGCTTTGAAGATGGCTTTGTATGCAAAAAAAACCGGAGGTTTTAAATGGCGCAACCAAAATAAAGTATTTTTGAAATTTATGTATAGGGTTTGCTTTTTCTCGCAGGTAAAACGAATTTTAT
>NW_020440557.1:0-4549 GCF_000699045.2 Agrilus planipennis | reverse complement strand
CACTACACGCTACCTCAAATTAATGAGGGAAAAATTGTTGCTGTTGTCACACCCCCGCCGGGAATCGAACCCGGAACCTTTGGCTTTACGCACCAGTGTTGTGACCACTAAACTACGAGAGGTGACAACACCAACCACGACCAACCGACCTACAAGGTTAACGATTCGTCGAACTGATGTAACTATATACTGAATATACTATGATTAAACATACATGCAATTTAGACATCTTTTTAGAAGTGAGTTAGTTTAATATGAAATATTATACTGAAAATTCAATTTCTAAATTTTTTACCCACTACATGCTACCTCAAATTAATGAGGGAAAAATTATTGCTGTTGTCACGCCCCCGCCGGGAATCGAACCCGGGACCTTTGGCTTTACGCACCAATGTTCTGACCACTAAACTACGAGAGGTGACAACAACAACCACGACCAACCGACCTACAAGGTTAACGATCCGTCGAACTAATGTAACTATATACTGAATATACTATGATTAAACATACATATAATTTAGATATCTTTTAGAAGTGAGTTAGTTTAATATGAAATATTATTCTGAAAATTCATTTCTGAATTTTTTNATACGAAGGATGGTGTTCAAATTCAGAAAACAGCTAGTAACAACAAGTTCTACTATAAAACTTTGAATGATATTTCAATTATCCTTAAGCGTCCTTCTTCGAGGTTAATAACACCAATTCGCCACAATATCCTGACATTTTTTATCCATTTTATTAATGAGAAACGAGTAGATAAAATTGTTTTAAAATATGACTCGGTCATGAGTAAAAGGTAGCAGGAATTGCACCCCTTCCCTCTCCCTGATTCGCACCGGTCCTTATTTTGGTGATAAGACGTTGAACTAATTATTTGAATCTCCATTTTCATAAACTTTGCGCTATTCAAAAAAAAAAAAAAACTATCAACTACTGAATTATTCCGACGCTACGAGACAAAAATGCTATAAAATGCAAGTGAGTAGGTTCTAATTGCATCAGGTAATTAAGTAATTAATGATTTCGTTGTTTTTCCAATAATAATAAAATTAATTACGCCTAACGCGGCTTTAATGTTTTAATGCACACGTAAAAATATCGGCGTAATTAAGATTGATTAATTAAGCAGTTGTTTGTAATGATCCTATCCGAGATATTTATTACCGTGTGGTTGTAGGTGCTTCCACATTGATTTTAGCTTACCGCTCATAAAGATTTACGATTAAAATTCGCGTTAGAACGATCAGATTCTATTGTAACGTTAAATTTTTGCGACTCGGGTGAACACTTCACAATTGTTACATTGTTGTTCGAATTGTAAAAGGTCGCAACCGAATTGGAATAAGCGTAGTTATTTAATGCAGAATGTGAAACGGTATAAATGGCAAAGAAAATAAACAATTAAATTCGATTAACGTTGTTCGGATTCCATTCTGAACTATTTGTTCATTTTAATTAGGCGTACGTATTCGATTTAAAATGTTTTATTTCACGATAGCGGAAATATTCGATTGTATATTTAATGGTAAGGGGTGATGTGCGTTAAAGATAATACCGAAACTTATTGTCATCGCTGTTTCAAAACTCACCATTTATACCTACAATGAAAATGAATAAAAAATTACAAGCACCAGATAGCAAAGAACAATCTTAGGAAAAGCGAAAATCTGAAAATAGGGCAAGTTCTATATAAAGCACGCTCGGGGTTAGGGAATGTACCCATACTTCAAAAATACCATGCATGGTCATAGCGAAGGGGCTTAGGCTTTCGTAATGTAGTCATTATTCTCTAAGGAATTCTCGCACTTTTTCGATCTATATTCGAAACTTTTTGTTTGCAAAAAATGATTTAAAACCATATTTATGATTTACTACATGAAAGCTAGAGTGGGAGAGGATATACGGCTGGTCACTGAGGGAGAAGGGTAAAAAATTGTAAAAAAATGGATAACGTAATATGGGTACAATCTCTTGTCGGCTTTGTCGGTAAAAGAGTTGAGATCTGAACGGGTGCCAAGTTCCATGAAAGCTTTGACATTGAATTTGTTACTTGGCAACTTACGTCAAACGTAATTTGCTTATTATTAAAACCTGTCAAGACGTAAGTATCATATATGCAACGACATTCGGGTTTTTCGGCTTTGCCAAGTTCCATACAAGATAGTAATAAAATTATAACTTGACTAGTTTTATAGATATCACGTTAAACGTAATTTATTGATTAGTAAAAAATTTGAACGGGTGCCAAGTTCTATGAAAACTTTAATATTGAATTTGTTACTTGGCAACTTACGTTAAACGTAATTTGTTTATTATTAAAACCTGTCAAGCTATAAATTCAATATTAAAAGACCTATGTATCATATATTCAACGACATTCGGGTTTGTTGGCTTTGCCAAGTTCCATACAAGACTGTAATCAAATTGTAACTTGGTTAGTTTTATAGATGTCACGTTAAACGTAATTTAATGATTAGTAAAAAATCTGAACGGGTGCCAAGTTCCATGAAAGTTTTGATATTGAATTTGTTACTTGGCAAGTTACGTCAAACGTAATTTGTTTATTATTAAAACCTGTCAAGCTATAAATTTAATATTAAAAGACGCAGAATCTGACCGTTTAATCTGTTTGACAAAATCTCCTCAAATAAGTAAGTTAACTGTAATTTACTGTAAAAACACAAAAATTTACCGTAGTTCAAAGTTCAAAACAGATTTATCGTATTTCAAAATTTTACAGGAGAAATGTGGGTATTTATTCAATTGAAAGTTAATAATTAAATATGAGGTATTAGCGATAACCATACACTAGTAATTTAACTGTAATTTACTGCACATGACTGCACAAGCAAAAACAATTCTTCGCGTTGCATTTATGGATATAATAATATAACTACCCTATACCCGGCTCATAACAATGGTTAGTATGATTAGTGGATGCGATTTTAGCCTCCTGATCATTTAGTTTTCCATCCGTTACCCGGATAAGTGAAATATTAAATGATAATGAAATGGAGACTTCAACGTTAGGTCAAGAGCTAAACCCGATCGGATTATCTAGTTTAGTCATTGACTAACTGAAGCTAGGACCATGAAATTTGGAAGGTAGGTTTCTGTTGTAACCTAGACAACCCCTGAGAATGTATTTTTGGAAACTTAACCCTAAAAATGGCAAAAGAGGGCAAAATGTGTTATTGTCTGCGAACTATTTAAAATTTCTCGACCAGTTTGAGTAAAAACATGTAAATCGGTATCTGGACTAAAATTTCATTTCAGACCGTCTCTTCTAATGCATAACCAAAAAAAAAAAATACGAAAATTTCTGTTTGCGATGAAAACTTATTGAAAAAGAAAAATGTGCAGATAACTGAATAATACGTAACATTATTCAAAGAGCAATTTCTATGCAAAAGCGCCTGCATCCACATACATATTTTATTAATTCTATTCAAATTTCTCCTGTGAACGTTAACTAACGTGTGGAGCACCTCCTACCGCGGCTTCCGATGCGGCATTAGATAAGCTATCAAAATACGGCCTGTCCATGCACCCCTAACAAAACCGACCGAATCCAACGAAAACCATTGAACACTCTCCCTCAGTTGCAATTGTCTACACGGTCACATTGTTACTTGGATCACGTATACGGCAGCACGCTGCGTAACTTTACAATTCTGTACACGTTTTGTCCAACTTGTTCTATAAACATGCACCATAAATACATTTATTTAAGAGGACGTCGTCGCATGTTGCGAGGCAAATGCGTACAACATTCTTCGCGATCCGCACTCTGAACAACGACATCGATTCATCTCATTCGGAAATATTTCGGTATTCTTCTTTGGATAATCGTAAAACAAGTGTAACTACACTAAGAAACAAGTACGAAGAGGTGGAATAGAATTATTGAAGTAAATGATAAGTAATTGAACATACTTGACGTTCTGATAATACTGAACGATTCTCTTCGTCTGGAAGAATTTAGTATGGACAATTTTCAATAACAGGACTGTTACATCTTGAACATTTCTTTCAATTCCTAATAAAAATATTCACCGAAAATAGTGCAGAATTTACTGATACTTTAAAAAGTCTAATGCCGTACTCCTTGTCAGGATCCTGTTATCGAAAATATAACGACATACGAGGGTTGTTCAATAAGTACCCGTGTTAGAAATGAAAAATTTCTTTTTTTATTTTTCAACATTGTCCCCTTTTAGAAAGATNTTCTAAATAATAATAAATTATAACCGTTTTAATTGATATCATGAAAATCTAATTTTTAGCAACTACAGATGATTTCACATATTTTCGAAAATATCATTATTTACTACATAATTTCCATTCTCATAAAAATTTTCAGTCTCTCTCAAGTCCTCAGAGTCTTTCAGAGTCTATGAGAGCGTCTCTCACAGTCATTCACAGTCTCTCAGTTATTGCCTAGGTGTTTTTATGGATCTCTCACAGTCTCTGTATGAGAGACTCGAACGATAAAATTGTTAATTGAAATATTTGAGTCTCTCACAGAGAGACTGAATGAATAAAA